>NC_056744.1:173383487-173407732 GCF_019279795.1 Protopterus annectens
TGTGAAGGAAAAAAAGGCACTATGTAGTGTTTTCCATGAATAAAGTTTCTAAAAAGGAGAATATGTGCATTTTAGCAACGGATTGCAACATTAACTTCTTGTCTGAATCTGAAAAAAAAAAAAAAAACATTTTGCAGAAAACTGAAACAGCAAACCTTTTGCCTTCTTTAGTGCAAATGACACAAATTCAAAACATATAGCTAAGTATTTTAATTTCAATACATCTTCAGATAAAATTCCACATAAAGCTATTACATTTATATATCAAAAGCTCCACATATCAATTACACACCATCTAACGATATTCAAACACTCATTAAAACAAGTAACAGATTTAAAAAAATAAACACAGTACTTCTTATATAAAATAAATGCTATAAATAAATAATGCATCCTATATATGAGATGAAAAATTTCTAAATATAAATGTTAGAATTTGGTGCATATTTAAAAAAAATGACATAAAATATATTTGGTTAATAAGTTAAAAACTTAAAACTTTTCTGCATTTAACAGAGCAAAATGTTCATCTCTCTTTACTACTTTCTCATGGCCAAAATCACTAAAGTGCAGGTGGACATAAATAGAAAAAAAGTACAAAAATGTTACCATATAACAAATAATTCAAAGTATTGCTTATTTCACACTGGACATACTGATTCACAAGTGCTTTTGGATTTTATCAATTTTGAAAAAACACAAACTTTCTAAAATCAAAACAATTAGGAGCATGTTTGGCCAAAGCATTCATGAAATCATGTTTTAAAATAGCAAAAACATGTTAATAAATTATTTTTGATAATTTCCTAGTACACTTTTCAACATAAAAACTATCACATGAATCACAAGTTGCTAAGTAGGCTATAAATGTGGAGTTACATGTGAACCTGTACCTAGCCCAGATCTGGATCTTGGAATATTTTAAAACTATATTTGAGCCTTTATTAATGTATCTACAATATTTGCAACTCTAACACAGAAATACCCCACATTTAGCAGATAACTTAAAAACAGTTGTTTGTTCAAATAACCCTTTCAAATTGAAAATGTTGTTGTATCTAAATTTTGGTTCAGACCCTATAATTGATGTCACATCTTGATTTCCAAGAACTAGTTTCCAATTATTGTTCACAACATTCCTAATGCTGTGAAAATCCAAGAAAATAGGAAGTGGAAACACACTCACTTTAGAAAGGTCCTCTTTTTGTTGTTACATTTATTAAGACATTTTTTTTAAATTGGAGAAAACTTACTGTCCCTGAAACTTTTAACTTCATTAATAATTTTATCTAAACTTTTATTGGTCTTCTCTGTCAAGAAACAAATTCATAAGATAACCAATGTCTTTCTCAACCTGGAATCATTACTAATAAGATGCTCAGTCTGATAATTTGCCTTATCACATTTTCTTTCATAAACATTATATGCTGACTATCATTGATAACATAATTGTTTGTAAAAGAGGGCTTCCTGTAAATGTTACTGTGAACCATTTCACTTTCACATCCAACTCATATTCTCCAACCAAAAAAGTTGCAGTTTTTCCAAAACTGCCTTTGGTAAAGGTAAAAAGATGTTACTGGTGCTCAAATCATGTAAAACACTTTCAAAGTCAGTGCTATCCCCTTCCCAAATGAAAAACAAATTATTAATTTAATCTCCTATAAAGCACTGCCTTAATGATATAGTTTTGCAAACTCACTGTATCTATTTCCCACCAACTCACTATGAGGTTAGCAAATAAAGGTGCCATCCTTGCCCCCACAGCTACTCATCTTTTCTGTCTAAAATGTTTATTATTAAATGTGAAAAAAATTGTTCATTAACACTATTTCTGTGAGTGTAAAGACAGTGGTAATGAAACTGTTATTAAATTGTGCAAATGTATTTAAATATTTTCTGAGAAAGTCGACTCCTACTTTTTGAATTACACAAATGTATAATGAAACCAATCCAAAGTGCATATAAGTTTTTCTTTACCAGTGAATTTGCACTGATGTAAATGATCCAGAAATTCCCAAGAATTAAAAAAAATGATTTTTGAACTAAAGAATTTAAAATTAAATCCAAGAAGACAGAAATAGCTTCAGCCTTACTATATTTGGCCACAATAATGGGCCTAAAAGAGGGCAATTAATTATCTGTATGATCTTTATGAAATTTTGGAATCCAATAGAAATGTGCAATTTTGGGGAAAATCATCTTTTAAAAAATCAAATAATAATGAATCAATCTGACCCTAATGCAATAAAGCTTCCAAGACCTTATCAATTTTGCTGAAATGTTGATTAAAAACATTAACAGAAACTTGATCATAATAATCAAAATCAGCAAATACTTCTGAAAGTTTATGAAGGCAATCTTTTGAATTCATAAGTACAATGCCATTCCCATTATCTGCCTTCATGATTCTAAGCTCATTTTGATTCCTAAGTTGAAGCAATGCATCTCTTTCATCAAATAAAAAATGTAAACAATTAGTAAATGGAGAGCTATTAATGATAGCAAAAATTTCTTGTTCTCATGTATCTGAGAAAACTTGATGCATATGATGCAACAAAGGATTATAAACACTTAATTTCCTAAGTATTTTGGGTTAAATATGTCACAAAATGTTAAGCATCATGCAAAATATAGTACACATTTAATTTATTTGCTCATAAAAATTTTAAGATCTTTTACATTGCTAACTACTTCAGCTCTATTTGAAGGGATAAATGAAAAGTCTTTATTTAATACAGCTAAGTGATAAGAACCAAGCTTAAAGTCACTGATTTTTTTTACTGGACAAGATTGTGTTAAGTCATTTTCCCTCTTCCTTGACCTCTCTTCCCTATCATGTGGTTGAAATTCCCTCCCAAGGTTTTTTGTACCACATTCTGAAAGGAAGTAGGAGAAGAAATGAGTAAAGTGTTACTGGCATTTTTTTATTGACCAGAAACACTAGGACACTGGTCAACATTATTATGAGATAATTATGGAAATTCCTCATCAAAATGTTGCTTGATCTATTATTAATGTGTGAATCTCCCAATGGATCCAGTACAGAGTCAATTTTCTTGGTATTAACTGTAGAAAACTTGTCTAATGGATAAGCAGTTCCATTACCATACATTTCAGAGTCCTTTATCAACTTTCTTTTCTTTTTCCTAAGAATAGTAGCCACATGTCAATCAATTTTCACTGCAATTCCATTGTAAATGGTTCTGCAGCCATCAAAACAGCTGTGTTTTGAACATTAATGTCAAGTTTGTTTACAGAAACCTTAAAAATTTGAACATTCCTTTAAAATCATGCACTAGTGCTTTCATAATGTTCACCCTGGTGTTATTGAAAATTTGTACATGCTTTTGTACAAATCATCATTATGCTTGACAATGTTGCAAAATTTAAATGTCTTAGTCCAAATGGAGCTTGCATTGTAGCTATACAGTGTTATAAATAAAAAAACATCTCTAATTCATTAGTTTTGAGTTTCATTAATTGTCTTTTTAACTCAAAATTAAGCTCCTACAGTTCATTATGGACATATTAAGCACTTCAGTAGAGTTGTCATATCTGTGTAAATTAATCATCCCATAGGGAATGCATGCACTTGAAGCATCATATCAACATTAAAGCAGGAAATGCGTTCATTTAAAAAAAATACATAGAATCAACAATTCTGTCCACTGCAGGTGATGAAGTTGAAGAGTTCTCTGTAATTAATCTACTTTGTGAAGATTGTCTGAAATTGGTTGATTTAATACCTGTTAAAATCCCTTGCAACTGAGGTAACTGACTAATAAGAGGCGGAGTAAGTTCAACAAAGTCCAAAGGAACCAGATGTATGGTGACATTTAAATTATCATCAAAGAACCCCCCTGGTCTGCTGATATTTCCAGTTTCCATATGGCCAGAAAAATTGAAACTACAATAAAAGCTGATTCAAAATGGAAACCAAAACTATTTAAAACAACAAAATGTTTTGTAGAAAACCAAAACAGCAAACCCTGTGGATTCTTTAGTGCAAATGACTCATGTTCAAAATGTATTCTAGCTAAGCACTTTCATTCTTTCTTTATTTGAACTTCTTCAGAGCTGATTTGAAATAAAATCCATGAATTTGATACTCCCTTTTATAAACAGATGACAAATCATGTGACCAGAATCATTTAGTATTTAAAGACAAATCCTCCTTAATATGCACTAACACAAAGGACTACATAAAACATTATAAAAAATATCCTAAAAACTTTTACTTAATGAAAATACTTACTTTAAATATACGTACACACATTATATGCCTAGGTGAGTTATAGTTATACAAACATTGTGATTTTAATAAACACTTAATATTACTATTTTGGTTAATCCTGGCAAGTTATCTGCTCCCAATGAAATCTTCCAATTTAATTCCTTCACTTCCAAAATGTTCTTAATATCTCCAGAGAAAGGTGTTTCTATAACATAATCAATTGCAAAAACACACATTTTCTAAAATCAATACAATTAGCAGCCAACGCATTTGTAAAATCGTTTTTCTTAATAGCAGAAACATGTTTGTAAATTATTTTGGACAATTTCCTGATAGCCTTCCCAGCATAAAAAAAAATCTCAGGAATCACAAGTTGCTAAATAAACTATAAATGTAGAGGTAACATTAATTATAAGGCCTGAATCAAAATTTACTTACAAGAAAATGTTCAGTTTGCAGGGCTTAGTTGAACAAACAACTGATTTTAAGTTTTCTGGTAAATGTGGGATGTTTCAGTGTCAGAGTTGCAAATATTGTAGGTAAATTAATGAAGGCTCAAATGTACTTTTAAAATATTGCAAGAGACAGATTTGGGTAAGGTACAGGTTCACATGGAACTATACATTTATAGTCCATTTAGCAACTTGGGATTCTTTGTTACATTTACAAAGTAATCTTTTTTTTGTCTGGGTGAAATGAGACAGAAAAATTGGACAACATTGCTAATCTAATAAAGGCAGTTAGACTTGCAAAAATATAGCAACATGTCATTGCCCTAACAAGAATATTAGGTAAGAGAAAAAAAGTTGTGCATCTTTATACTTAGTGTGGGCAGACTATTAATGCACCTATTATTGCTAATTTCACAATTTTCATTCCATCTCAATACTGCACTCCTTATAATATCAGTAACAAAATGAGATGTGTAATGCATCTAGTGATATAAATGGAGTTAAGATAACCTTCAGTAAAAATATGCAGGATTTCCATGCTTTCAGAGGAATGACAACAGTTCAGTAAAACTAAATATATGGCACCCTACCAAGACATTTATTTTAAGATAGCCAATATGAAATTGTTACACCAGTTTTCCAATCTAGTGATGGTACATAGAGTGTATGGCTAAAGATTATTATATCATCTGTATATATTTTTAGTCCTTTTTGTATCCTCTCAGCCAACAATCTATTACTTTGTTTAACAACTCTTTCTAACATTTTATGCTACTTTCTGGATGGGACCTATCTGTCATGGTGGTATAGGTGAATGGTCAGTATCCTCCCTGCAGAGGCCATCAAAGATGGGTTGGGAATAGGAAGTGGGCAGTGGTTAGAGGCAAAAGGGAACTTGAAGATGTCAGCATCATATATGCTAATGTGTGCAATAGGCCTTTTTCCTTAGACTTTACCCCATGTGTGCTGACTTGGAGGCCAGGACATAAGTAGTGGTCAGCTGAGGATATGTCTGCCATCAGCATTAGGGTGATTATCTTCTTGGCCTTCCAAAATACACAACCAGGTCACTGTTTCAAGCTGTGCTCTCCAACAGACCTTGTAAAATTATCTGTCTATACCAGCATGCCCCACCCCTCCCAGGCTGGTCACACCCATCCTGCATGCCAGGTCCATCAGACACCCAAGGCACTACTCAAACATGAGTGACCTGAGCTATAGTCTGGGATTTATCCCTCTATAGCACAAGACTGGATATGATCTTAGAATGCTTTGTGGGATAATTAAGACAATACAAATATGAACTGGATGATGGTCATGTGACTTAATAAGATTACATGGACTGACATTCAAATAATTCACCTACACTGACCTTTAACTTTTGTTTACTTCCTCATTGGTGATTTATTATTATGTAGATTACATAGTTTGGTAAACAAAGCATCTTAACATATTTTATGCTACATCACTTTATATGCTGCGTCATAAAAGGATATAGCAGTCAAAAGCTCTATTTAAGAAGACCATTTTTAAATAATACATTCTATTACAATTTTAATTTATAATTAATTAAAGAATAAATAAATAAATCAACCAATAAATAAATAAATAAATGATGTGGACATCCTACAGAAGGGCCTCACTGAGACAGATTCATGGTGTCAGAGCCATGGCCTCAAGCTCAATGCCAAAAAGTGCAGTGTCATCCCCTTTGGTAAAAACTCTGTACCCATGAACTACCACATAGGCAGCAATCTACTTAACACCGAATGCGTGATAAGAGACCTTGGGACCTAGGTGGACAGTAGTCTCTCCTTTGATAGTCACATCACCACAGTAGTCAGGAAGTCCTTCTACATAGCACACCTCATCATAAAAGGGTTCTCATCCAGGAAAAAAGAGGTCATTATTGCCCTCTACTCGTCACTCATTAGACCCATTATAGAGTACAACGCCCCTTTTGGAATGTACCTCACAAGATACCTGCAGAAGCTGGAAAGGCCACAGAAGTACCTCACAAAGAGGAGTACTGGCCTCAAACAAATGCCCTATACTAACCGTCTCAAAAAACCCCAGCTTTACTCCATAGCATATCACCTACTCTGAGGTGATCTCTGCCTAACATATAAAGCTATGTCAAACAAGAAGATAATCACCCTAATGCTGACGGCAGACATATCCTCAGCTGACCACTACTTATGTCCTATGTCAAACCCAGTACTGTTGGACATGCTACACCTAAAGAAATCCCAATCCCTCCAAGCTACATGCTCTAGGGACCTAAACCTTGTCACCACAATAAACGGGACACGCTGGAGAGATAGTGTCCTCTCCCAGAGACTTCCTGTACTCTGGAACAAGCTACCCATCTATGTCAAGCAAAGTTCTTCATTAGCACTCTTCAAGAAAAGTCTTGATGAATGGATGGGAAATAGGAAATACACCCTGGGGATCACTTCTGTGTCTCTGCTCGACAGTGGCACAGGAAAATAACTTTCTTGGGTGGCGTAAGCTATGGAACCTTGCTGGCTAGGCTTACGTAGGCCCTTGGGCCGATAGCTTAGTACCTACCTATGAACCTATAAATGAGATAAAGGAAAACAGTCCTAAGTAAGATGATTATATATCACTATCCCTTATTTAGAGCTCCCCAGACTAATAAATAGTTTGCAAATACTTGTATTAATATATTTAAACCAAAATCTTACAGTTGCTGGAATGTTTATCATTCACACATTCACTGAACATTCAGTGTTCTAACAATAATTACAAAATTCAATGGGTTAGTAGCAAAAGGTGTCATCATCTCTAACATATATATCACTAATTAATACATACATATTAACATTTTATTTATAAATATTTTAAGTAGTGATCTTTATTAAAATATAAGACTAAGAATATAGCATTTTAAACAAATTCTGTTGTTGTGGAATTCTGCTTTTATATCTGTGTTGCTCTATTGTAAAACATAGTTTTATTATATCCACCAAATTTATGGTAACAGAACTTGATTTGCAGGACTTGGAACATCAATGTATCAATTAAAGTATGGAGTTAATTGTGTTTAACCAAGGCATTACGTTTTATGTAAGTTATCTTAAAATCAAGATGTTTAAAACAGTTGTGATTATGTTAAATGTATTACATTAACTTTAAATGAGAACAAATTAGTGTTTTATATTACTAGTAGCACGATTGGTGGTTTTTTTTAGTATAAATGTGATTGTGAAAGCAGACTGACTGCTTGTGACTTGAAGTAATGTTTTATTTCGAAAGTTTATCTTCTATTTTAATAAATGTTAGTATTTGCAATCTAAATTTTATTTCATCATTATATACATATATTTTAATAACTGATCATATAATTATTCCATGAAAGTAGCTTACTAATATTGTGTGCTTGATATCAGTATTATCCCAATACTTATTTTTGGAGCCTATTAGCAAGTTTATGATTCAGAGTATAGCTTTCCATGTAACAAAGCTCTTGTGTAGGAATACAACAAATGATGGAGGTTTTGTGTTCTTTCTTGCACATAGGATGCAATATTTCATGTCATTCTAATTCATGGAAGATGGTTGTGTAGTAAAAATGACAAATTTGTTTGAAAAGTAATTTCTAGGTATTTGTTTGCCTAAGTGTTTTCTGGCATTTCTTGATTGACCACGTCTTCCTGGTCTAGAATCAACTATTGCCTGTTCTTCTGCTGGATATATAAAGGGCTGGAATATAGAATGTATTCTAAGTAAGAATCAGAGCCAATTGTTGCCTTAAGGGTTGATGTGATGGGATAAATACAGTCCTCTCATGGCTGAAATTTCTTAGTTAATAAGTCATTGCCTATACTTGTACAATACGGAGAGGCATTCATTGGTGATTTAGTGCCATTGAAATTCCTGTAGTTAAAATATACATTCACAATAAGCTATTTACTTTTAACTCTTTCAAGCTAAGGTCTTAAGTATATAAACTAACAACAATTTAAAGGGCAGATTTTACAAAATATAGTGGTAAATGAAATACATGCAGTTATGTTTTATCAGCATTCATTCATTCTTTAATTTCTTCTATCTGCTTTATCCACTTGATAGTTATGCAGCACTAGAATAATATCAGTCATTTGGCGAATGACAAAAAACTAATCAAGGATGGGGTACCAGTACAGTAGGGAGTATATACACACACACACACACACACACACACACACACACACACACACACACACACACACACACACACACACACACACACACACACACAGATCACTCATTTGGTGAATTACAAAAACTAATAAGAGATGGGGTGCCAGTACATTCAGGGAATGCATACATACACACACACACTCACACACTCAAATGTGCCAGCAGGTATAACCACTGAGTATACCTGAGAGGTCCCAATGTTAGGAAATGAATGACAAAAAAACACACACACACACACACACACACACACACACACACACACACACACACACACACATATATATATATATATATATATATATATATATATATGTAATACAACTGCAAGAAAAACTCAGCCAAGATAACCTTTTTGCCATTTGGTTTTGATGTTAATTGGAATATTTTACAGTTACTTTAATGTTTCTGGAAAATAGCTGAGTTTAAAGACCCTATGTTTCTAACTTATAGCCAAACAATTTACTTATGCTGTGCTGATGACCTCAATAAGAATGGGAAAACATGCATGTCCACAGCTAGCAGGGTCTAGCTTTATTGGGTGAATGCATCCATAAAGACTTAAATAGTAAAAAGTCACGGGTACTCAGAAGTCATATAGCTGAAACAGATAATGTCATTAAGGGGTCATTTGCATATATCCCACAGGCCTCCACTACAGGAGGTTTAAGGTTTAACACAGTAAACACTCTAGCTTGGCTATGTTTTCCTTACAGTTTTTACTGAATGGTTTGTCTGCATGACCTTTTTTACCCTTTGGTTATTATATATATATATATATATATATATATATATATATATATATATATATATACATAAAACATCCATGAAAAAACAGGTACACACACCAAAAATAGTGTGCTATGTTCCAAACAAAATGTATAGAACCACAAAATCCAGAATGGTACTCCAAGCAACCTTCTGTGGAACCAGAATGGCTAAGCAGATGCTGTAAAAAAAAATCCACCACAAAAAAATGCAGAAAAATGCTTCTTTACTTAAGTTCTTTGCTTCAGTTCAGTGCAATGAAGTAAAGAGTACACAACAGCTAACAACTAACAGCTCACAGCTGAAGGCTATAGCAGCATACCGGTTTTGTCCTCTGGCGTCATCAGTGCAGTATACATACATACATGCATATATATATATATATATATATATATATATATATATATATATATATATATATATATATATGGGTCTACTTGCGAAACTCATTTGGTTGACGGCTTATTTGGTCGACAACCAGTATTCAAGTATAACAGGATTTGCCCTCAAAGTTGTGTGACCCTGAGTTAATATATATATATATATATATATATATATATATATATATATATAGTTAGAGGGGGTGGGGGTGGCACAGCCCCCCACAATGGGGGGTGTGGGTGGCGAAGCCCCCCACCCATATCCATTTAAAATGTTTAGTTTTTGTTGTATTTTCATGTTTTAAAGGACTATTAAATGAATATTAGTGGGGGGATTCACTCACCACACCCCCCATTGTGGAGGGATGTGCCCCCCACACCCCCCCTAACTATATATATCAACTCCAGGGTCGCACAACTTTGGGGAGGGGGGCAAATCCCTGTTAAGTGCCTTGAATACTGGCTGTCGACCAAATGAGTTTCGACCATATGAACTGTCGACCATATCAAGTAGACCCAGATATATATATATATATATATATATATATATATATATATATATATATATATATATATGATATAGATATATAGATTTATACTTATACATATACATATATACGTGTGTGTGTGTGTGTGTGTGCGCGCATGCGTGCGTGCGCATATGTGTGTGTGTGTGTGTGTGTGTGTGTGTGTGTGTGTGTATTTATATAGAGTGAAGGGATTCAATGTCTCAGCCTCAGGCCTCTCAACCATCCCTGGTTTTACAGGTCCTCTATGATTTTAAATCATATTCTTGCCCTGCCTTTAAAAGGTCTTTATCTTCTGGCAAATAACTGCGGATTGCAATAAGCCAGCAAAGCCAGACATTATGCTGTCTTATTTTTTATTGTTCAGATAAAGCATGTTCATAGAAAGCTTCTTGGTCTACTTCTGAGTCTTGAATTCTTAAAGAAATATGCAAAGAAGTACTCGTTCTCTTTCTCATTCACTCCCTTGTTTAATTTCTCTCTTTTACCCCCCCCACACAAACACACACACACACACACACACACACACACACACACAGAGTTCTGCTGTGGCGACCCATAACCGGGAAAAGCTGAAAGAAGAACAACCAAACAGCAATGCTTCATTTAGTAAGCAAAACTCTGGCAGCCTTTTGTATTTTTCAACCATGCTTCATGACAACTTATTATACTGCCATGAGCAGCAGGCTTGTTTTTTTACTGAGCAATACCTGTTGCAGAACGCTTGTTCTCCTTTAGGGTAACGATACACATTTTGCCCATTATCTAATTAGTAGTAATCCTCACCTACACCCTGTCTTTCTTTAGAAAGTACCTTCATTCTAGTGCTTATTATACAAAAAAGTAGAAGAATGAAGAACTATGCTGGGATTCATAATGCCATGTTTCAAGGCTCCACGCAGCATGCTGCTATAGTTAATTACCATGTTGTAAGGATATTTTGTTGACAGACTTGACTAGAGTACCATAGAGGAACTTAGTACAATATCTATTTACTCTTACCCAGCAATGTGGGAAAAGTGAAGGAGATACTCTCAATTAAACTTATACACTTTACCTGGGAGAGGAAAGAAAAAAAAAAAGTGCTACCACAAGTACTGCAATTTAAAGAGGTACCCAAGTAGTAGCAAAGAATCTAGTATGCAAGACTGAAAATGACTCTAGCAGCAAGTTCTTTTATCAAGTGGTGCATTTAGTTTGTTGAATGGAAATTTTGCTATTCTGTTTTTGAATGATAATTCTGTTTAACTAACAAAAAATGAAGAATTGAATTGAATTATTATTTAACTTGATTTACTTAGGGATTCTTCTTGCCTCCTTGGCTATTACATTTTCAAATATATGTCACAATCAAGAACATTTTGAGTAGAGTATCTGAGGGCATTTCCTAAATTACAAAATGATAATAGCTCTTTAATTACTTGCCAAGTTTAAATGACATCTTTTATTCTTTTCTGTTATTTTGGATCATGCAGGGTCCTTAATTTCAAAACATACATTGTTTATGTGTGTATTCCTCTATGCTAAGCCATCACTATATAATCTGTCTTGAGGACAGAAAAATTAATGGGTAGTAAAACGGTCACTCTGCTAAGAGTAAGCAGCACAAACTCTGCCAATATTATGAAATAACCCAAAACCAAAAGTCCTTAGAGACTCCTGGAGTACTTGGCTTAACTAAGATGAATGCACTAACTGATTTTGAATTAAACTGTGATGTACCCACATTTTGTTTCCATTATCTTATGTTCTTCTGTGTTTATGTTAGTTTAAGTATGACTATTATTAAATATGTGGAAGAACATAAAGTGTGAAGTTGATGTTTTCAAAGTACAGGAAATGGAGGGGGTGAGGCAACAAACAAGCAGTGCAGTGCGTATTGTTCATCTCTTCATATGATCCCCAATTCTATTTTTATTGATGTTCTTCTTTTTTCAGAATTTTTTTCTAGTTTATTTAAACTATGAAATAGAAGACAAATAATAAATGCTTTAAATGTGGATTAGGTCATCGCTTAATGCAAAAACCCATTAAAATAAGTGCCATTAAGTAAAAGGGTAATGCATTTCAGATAAAGTCCATATAAACTTAGCATAGTCATTATAAGCATTGGGTCATCTAAACAACATTTTGAATTTATTATTCAGTCACCTGTTTGGGTGGTACTAATGGAAATGCTGCTTTTAATAAGGATGTTAGCACTTTCATTTCCTAAGACATAAATACAATTTACAAATATTCTATATAAGAAGCAGATCTTTATGTCTTAACAACCTGCTCTGTGTTACCCTGAAATGGTCATTCACTTTGTGATTTGATAACATTAGTGACAATAGTGTACGTATGTCACAAGTGAAAATTCAATAAATGTGTTTAAAAAATAATGTCAGTGAATTAGTTGTCAACTACTACTGATAACTATCTATATTTTCCAATCATTGCTTGCATCAGGTACAGGCATAGCATTGGCATTCCAACACCAAATATGGCCGCCGTGCGATCCAAGTATGAGCTGTTCCCATGTGCATGACCTGCGTATGCTACACCCACACAGCTCTCGGGCCCTGTATGCTAATTACCCCATGTGCAGCAGTGAAGCATGCAAATGAAGGTATGCAGTTATCCAGGAAGTGGTGCAAGCATAGTGTAAGCATGCAGAAATGTAAACTGTAGAAAACGGTTTACATTTTTGCAAACATAAAATCAAAACCAAGACAGCCGACCAAACACATGAATTATATTGTTAATATATGCCAATGGCTAAATATATAGCCATTGGCATAAAAAATGTACAAAATATAAAATTAACATTTAATATATATAGTCGCACTATCGCAACGTGGAAGCGCAGGGCAGCGGCGCACAAAGGGGATCGCAAGGAAAATATAAAAATATAGAATAAAACTGCAATGTAACACATATCATGATTTCCCCATAATAGTCAATGGCAGGCATGCTACATCATACTATGGCGCAAGGGTTGCTAAGGGGCTGTGACAGTCTTATGCATGGTAGCTAGGAATTAGTAGGCAATGCCATGCAAATGAGAGGAGTAACAGTGAATCACAGATTCCCCACTGGTGTAAGGATTCATCTCACAGCGTAGCATTATAACTCCGAGGTGTGCCCTTGAGATAAAGATGACATCAAGAGAGGGGTGTGTCACCATTGCTGTAAGCACATTGGAGCATTGCTAAACCGGTTTGCCCCTAGCTAGGCAAAGCTGCAGGATAGGGGTGTGTTGAACTGGCCATAGCTTTGCTTAGCTGAGAGTACACAAGGTAACTGAGTATGCATGTGAACGGAGATGAAAAAGCTCATAAACCCGGTAAACGGGTTTGCGTGGCACTCACTGCAGCTGAAACAGGAAGGATATAGGAAAGAAATAAGGAAATGTTGCAGCAGGGAAATTGGAGTACAAATGACTAATTAACACCTAGGAGTCTACAGTGGGCCATTGACAACAGCTAACAAGGCTGCAAGCAGCTACCTGCAGAACAGGAAAGGGGAGGGGCTGTACTGAAAGAAAACAGTAAAGTGTCAAAGCAGAACAAAGCCAATTTGTAGTATATCAGCTACAAGACACATTTTGCCATGACTGGGTAGGGAAAGTACAAAACAAGAAAGACGGCAGGTGGAGGCATGCCTGATAATGGGAGGGGATCCAGGTTTAAAAGTGAATTAAAGGGCAACAGATTAATCAAGGCAGGCAAGCATAACTCCACAGTAAATGCTCCACACTTGCAGTACTCATTGTAAAACCCCTAATTAAGATACTCTGCAGCTGAAATAGCTTATACACACCCAATGACATCAGCAGAATCCATAGCACAATAGTATAAAGTGTGAAAGCACCTCACACACATCTGTGTATTCTCATACACTCTGCACCAGTGGTGTATACAGATGGGGAACTTTTAGTATGTACATGTTAGCGGCTGCAATAGCTTTGATCCACCAGCATGTGTTGGAGACTGAAGGTGGTGTGGAGGATGATGCACATGACCACCACAGGCACCAGAGGAGGAGGAGAGTGTTCAGACCCAGGGTAACCTACCAGGGGCTACATGATCTGGAGATAGTAGAGCATTACAGGGTGGACAGGGACATCCTACAGTAACTTGTGCAGCTGTGCTGGCCACACCTCAGAGCCGGAACAAACAGAGGAGAACCCATCCCAGTGGATACGAAGGTATGTGTAAGCCTGAGAATACTAGCTACAGGTACCTTTCAAAGACCAACTGGGGATATCATGGGTATCACACAGGCATCAGCATCCAGGGTACTACACTAGTTCCTGGATGCCATGTTAACACATGCCAATGAGCACATATACTTCCCCCGAATGCAGGAAGAGTTGGCCAGCAATATGCATCTCTTCCACCATGTGGCAGAACACCCAGCGGTACTGGGTGCAATACACATCAAGTCACCACCCGGTGAGCAGGGTAGGCACTACATAAACTGCAAGGGATACCCCTCCATCAACTGCCAGCATGTGTGCAATGTCCAGGGCATTATCATGGATGTGTGTGCTGGCAGCCCTGGAAGCTACCACGACTCCCACATCTAGCATGCCTCACAGATGTATCAGGTATTTGCCAGGGGGGACATCCCAAATGACCACCTGGTGGGGGATGCTGGCTATGCACTGGAATGGTGGATGATGACTCCCATCAGAAATGAACACACACCCATGCAGAAACTTCATAATGAGGCACCTGCACAAACCAGAATCATCATAGAGAGTGTGTTTGGGATGCTGAAATCACGGTTACATTGCTTGGACATATCTGGTGGAGCCTTGCAGTATTCTACAGACACGTATGCCCACATCTTCATAGTATGTACCATGCTACACAATATGATCCTGAGGAAACAGCTGCAGCAGGGACAGAATGGTGAAGGCCCTCACAGCCCACCACCATTGCCAAGGGCCCCACAGGCACAAAGGTACTCAGACCACGAACACCCTGAGCCAGCCCCAGTAGGCAGATGGAGGTGTGCCCAGTATGCCCATGCCTTGGCAAGGAGGGAATGTATAGCACACACACTGACAGTGTAGGCGCCTAGGGACTGGCACCTTTCTCTACCTGCACACACAGTAAAAAGGTATGGCACACACACACAAGACTACCTGTAAATTGCCATGTATAGGCAGTCTACTGTGTGCATCCAGCAGAGGCAGCCCTTAACTATTGTACACACATCTGCCATTGGCACAAATAAGTCAACACCTGAGCAGTAAATTAAGCTATCAGCATGTGCTGATACTGTATGTATAGGTTCATAGGTAGGTACTTGGCCAACTGCCAGAGGCCATTCATAAGCCTAGCCAGAATGTGTCAACTTTTGCCACCCCATTGATTCATTAACTGTCCCTCTGTGGAGCAGAGCCAATGGCAGGATCCCTGGGGTGTATCTACTGTTCACCATCCACTCTTCAAGGTTTATCTTGAAGAGTGTTAGTGAGAGGCTCTGTATAATGTAGTTAGGGATGTTGTTCCAAAGTATGGGGAGTGTCTGTGACAGGAATCCATCCTTCCAACATCTTCCAGTTATTGTTGTGGCAAGGTTCAGCTCATTACAGTGTGTGGCTCACTGTAACATGGATTCCCATAGATGGAGCATATCCATTAAGCCTGAGTTCAACTTGGCTGTGTTGGCCAGCAGAGATCATCTCTGGGTAAACGAGATGCCACTGAGTAAAGCAGGAGTTTATTCAGTCTGGCTGCATAGGGCATATGTTTGGGGCCGGTAATCCCCTTGGCGAGGTACATTTGAGGACCTTCCAGCTGTTGGAAGTGTCTTCTGAGGTACATCCCAAATGGTTTATTATACCCTTTGATGGGACTGATGAGTGATGTGTAAAGGGGCACTATAACCCCAGTAAGTCTAGATGGGAACCCTTTAGTAATCAGATGGCCTACATAGAAGGATGTCCTAACTACTTTGGAGATATGATTGTCAAGGGACAGATCACTATCTACCTTAGTCCCCAGATACCCCATTACCTCGTCCTTATTAAAGTGGTTGCCACTTATGTGTTAATATGTGGGTGCTTAATATTCCACAATGGAATGACCATGCAGTTAGTGACACTTAGCTGGAGGCCATGACTTTGACGCCCTGTGTTGGTCTCTGTGAGGCCCCTTGAGGGATGTCTGTGTCAAATGGACTATCAATCATGGCTCCTAGTTCACAGTCATTGCCAAACATGGTCTGCCGTAGTCCACTTGTGTTTGCCTGTACCTCTGAGAAGTATATGCCAAACAGTAAGGATCCCAGGACTGAGTCCTGTGGGACACCAGTCGTGACTGGTCAAGAGTTGAACCTGGAGACCGCTAGTCGTACCATGTGGGTTCTGTGTGTAAGCCCGTTGGCCACCCAACCTGTGATGTATGGATGTATGTACAGGCTGGTGTGTTTATCAATAATACCTGAGTGGGGCATGGTGTCAAAAGCCTTGGCGATGTCCAGGTAGTATGTGTGAACCACCTCTCCCCTCATTTAACATCTTGGTGACTGTATGTAAGACGTCAAACAGGTTCAGTAGGCATGAACTGCACTCAACCAAGCTGACCTGGGTTGGGTCACGTGTTTGGAGGTTACCAATGTCTTTGTTAATGAGTGCCATGAGGATGCGCTCCATACCATTGCAGACCAGGCTAGTCAGACTTATGGGGTGGTAATTACCATGGTCAGTTGTGATTCCACCTTGGTGGAGTGGAATAACTGTTGCCACGTGCCATTGTATGGACATGTAGCCTGTGGAGAGGCTGAGGTTGAAAAGCTTAATTAGGTGGGGGGTGAGGTTGTCTTGTACTGTCTGCAAGATGCAGTCTGGGACAACATCTGCCTCCATTGATGCTGTGTTCTGCTGTTAGAGAGGGACATATCCACTTGTGTGTCTCTGATGTGAGGGATACTGTACCTTTCGGGTAGTGTTGTGGGCTCTTTAGGGGGTGAAGTATGCACTGAATGTATCTTCATTGATGTTGGTGATATCAATAGGGTCAGCATATTTTGTGCTATATTTCACCGGCACAGTGCAAATCTGTGTGTCACCACTTGGATCCTTGATATAGCCAAAGAAGGGTTTGTGGTTATCTTTCAAATTTTTGTGTATTTTCCTGTTGATGTTAGCCTTGGGTGATTTCATGAGGGAAGTACATATAATAGTGGTCATGGATGTCTGCCCTTCATGGGATTTGCTGTTTGTCTGAAACACTGTCCTACTTCTATAGTATAGCCTGTTTATTGCAGGGGTCCACCAGACTGGCATCCTTGTCTATGAGGAGTGAGTCTTGGTTTACCAGTGATGGCACAATCCTTACATCTGTTTAGGTGCTTATATATTGCATTTGTAAATCTGTCTGTATCTTGAGCAGTGTTTCCCCTTAGCGTGGTAGCTGCGAAACCCCCCACCCCTGTCTCTAGTATTGTAAATTTAGCGGTAGGAAAGGTATACACTGTGGTTTCTGTGGGTGGGAGAGATGTTTGGGTGTGGAAACAGTGAATAGTTCATGGTCAAATCTAACCAGTGACCAGTTAACCTCTGCTGTGTTGCACCTGTTGCCCATGTTGGTGATGACCACTTCTAGCATGTTTCCACCCCTTGTTAGAGAGGTTACCACCTGATACAGGGCATATGAGGTGATAAATTCAAGGAAGCGCTGGGCCTGGAAGTGAGTACTTGAGTAAGTTTCCCAGTTAATGGTAGGGTAGTTGACATTGACCAATGTCAGGGTGTGCGGTAGGACTGGCATGTTCTCCACTGTCTCCAGGTAGGTGGAGTGGTGGTCCTGGGTCATGCAGGGTGATTTGTAGCAGGCCACAGTTTACATTGCAGTTGTGGCTGACATTAGCTGCACATGGATGATCTCAGAGGTATCATGCTGCCCCACTAACCCGGAGGTATAGGTATCCCTGATGAATATAGATACACCCCCTCCATGTCTGTGTCAGTCCATGTTCCATGGCCAAAATGTGTAGTATGGGTTGTAGTCTGGTAGTGCTGGTGTGTTCTCAGGAGCCTTAAGACAGGTCTCAGTTACTGCACAGATATTGACGTCGTCCATCCTGAGGAGTGCTGTGAGTTCATGCATGTTGTGATCACAACCCCTGGTGTTGAGTAGCATAACCCTCATTGACTATGCTAGTGTGCTCTTTACAGAGTTGGTATTCACCTTTGAGACTCTCCTAAAAAGGGCACCATGGGGGCACCAATAGCCTTGACCAGTATTCCAAAGCCTAAGGCTGACACAGTAGCCGGTATGGTATTTTTGCATGCATGTTTCCCATCTGTGCTTGTTTCTCATCTCTCCTCTAGGTAACCTATTGGTAAGCAATAGAAAGCCTTAAACTTATACAAGTCTTCTAGCTTCCAAGATAGGCTTTTGGAGTGATTAAGTATCAGTGTTCTGTATGTTCTTGCTGCACTTAACTGTTTCCAAAATACATGGTGATTTCTCACTGTATATTGTGATCTGAAAGTCTGTTTATTCACATATTATGGCTGTGATGGCCTGCACTTTAGAGGTTCACAGATAGCCTACTACCTATCTGCCCAAGGGCAATTAGAAGCATAGCTAAAGTATGTTGGCTTTCTCTATACCATTGATGAAGTAACTGAGCCTCTGTCAAGCATAGCCGATGAAGCAATTCCAGGCAGAGTTGCCGGAAGCTGTTGAAGACTGAGGTGATGGAGGGTGATAAGGGCACTTAGTGATCTAAAGAGGGAATGCTAATGTGACAATTCAACACCATTCAATTTCCCCTACAGGTCTTGCAGCTATCAAACTGGACGGGCACCCCCACCCCATGGCTGTATGGTTCTGGGACACATGATCCCAGGGGTGTATATTCTGTTACCCATTCACACAACAAGGTTTCCCTTGAAATGTGTCAGTGAGGGGCTATGCCTAATGTAGTTAGGAATGTAATTTATTGTCTCACATTACATTTGTTATATGTTGTTATTTCAAGAGTAAGTGAAGCTCGGTGGGTTTGGGGGCTTACACACAGAAATCATCTAAATAGGAAATAGGCGGAAGCAACGTTAATGTCAATAGTGTAATGATTACAGCATCTGCATAGTATCTTTGCATTTGAGGTCCCAATCCCAATAAAGTCAGGGATGTTTATCATGTTAAAAAGTATACCTTAACCACAGCTTGCATATGTAGGTAGTAATCGTCTGTATAATAAACATTCGAAACACCCATATAAACCCATGTGTGCTGGAGAGTAAAGTCAACAGAGAATGTAATGTTATGTAAGCACATAGTGAGATGTTACTTCACTGAAATGTATATATCCTGAGTAGTTAGCAGATGTGGCTGTGTTTGCACGCACAGGTTATATGTTACAAAGTTTGTTTAACTCTGTTTAACCGCTGCTATAATGTCACACAAACACTTTTAAACATGCTTACAACTGCTTAAATGAGCCTTATTCTGGAGTAAAAAACATTTTTAAAGCATTGTAGGTGTTGAACCCTGGACCATGCACACTATAGTCATGAGACTTATCACTAACCCATCTCAGGTGTATACATGTTTCACAGTCTTTAGACTACATCTTATACCATATGCATTCCACTGTAATGACCACAAATGGGACAGTCACTTTGTGTACATATGTACAGTACATTGTAATGTACTGTAGTTTGTGAACCAACACATACAAGTCTACATATGTATTACTGTTACCAATTAATATGAAATATATATATATATATATATATATATATATATATATATATATACATATATATATATATATATATATATATATAGATATATATGTCAGTGATACATAGATATATATATAAGTGATATATATATATATATATATATATATATATATATATATATATTTATATATATATATATACAGTTACATCAATAGCCAAATATATAAACATCTATGAACACACTTCGTGACACAGAAGCAATCTGAAGGAATTGAAGTGTACACAAAACACATGCAGCTCTGGTATTATAACTATTAATATTAACCTAATTCACCATAGAAGGGATGGTTGTTGTGTATGTGAAGATTGGGGTGGGGGAGTAATGATGGGTAATGAAATCATGCATAAAAGAGAGCCTGGGTCGGATGTTTAATAAGTGAACTGGAGGGGTATACATGGAGTATGGGGACAATAAAAAAAGGACACAAAGCAAGAACCTTACTCATTCATAATACACCCTGTCATGTCAGATTGCAACACCTAATTTCACAAACATATGAACATTAACATGTATCAGCCATATGTACACCAACTGACTGTCACATTTGTTTTCAGTAGTGAGGAATGCCTGTAGTAAAATGTATATTCGCAACACCATAACATTGGTGCATATTTCAGATGCCTTAGTGGTAAAGTCAGTGACTGTGGTGTTCATGGTCCCCAGTTCAAGGGCTGTTAAGTTATTTTGAGGGCCACAATAAGGGCTGTTGGATGCAGGTGGATTAAAGCTGTTGTAAGCAGGTTTACGCGACAGTAAGCACACTTAAACACGGTTAAATGGAGAAGCACTTCACAGGTTTAACCTGTACTTAATGTCGCACAGGCCATGGGCAAACCCACTTACAACCACTTAAATGTGCATTATTCACACTTTCCCTACCTGTGCCTACTCTGAGAGGTAAAATAATAACACCTTCCAGGATTAGAACATGCAACCATGCACTCCATCCTCAGAGTAACCTACCACTAAGCTACCAGTAGTGTACCTGTGCCAATTGTGTATGCAGACAGGTTAAAACACAAAAGGGAGGAATTTGTTGAAATAGGACAACCCGTCATGTACCTAATGAAAGGTGTATGCTCATATAAATATATATATATATATATATATATATATATATAGAGAGAGAGAGAGAGAGAGAGACATAGAGACATGTTGCTATATACAGATCTACATATATATGTAGATATATAGATAGGTTAAAAACATCTACACATCTATGGAGGTACAGATAACCGTATGCAATAATATATATTATATATTATATCTGTATACATATACACACACACACATATATATATATATATATATATATATATAAAATATATTCAACAAAACTAAGTATACTGTGTGGATAAATCGGTGCTCTCACAGCAAAGAGAAATATGTAGAAAATATATGTAAAGAGCATTGAACCACAGCTAGATAAAATGCTAGTTTAATGAAATAAGTACAATGGTGAGCGCTTTCGCAGTCAAGTTGCTTCCTCAGACAATTCAAACTAACCAATTCAAACATTTAAATGCACTCTCCACATAATGACATCACAGCAATTCAACATTTAAAGATACAACATCAAAAATGTGCACATCAAAAATATATATATAAATAACAAAGTATACACATACATACATGTGTGTAGACAGCATCCAAAGTGTTCTTATCTGAGTATAACATGGACCATAACAATCACACCCCCCCCCAAACAATATGAACATAACATATGAAGAATATATGCCAATACACTATTACAAATATGATCTATGGACACAGTCACCAACACAACTGCAATGACTGCAAATATCCATGACAGAGATACACAGACAGCTTTCATTTAGCAAAACATTATTCATTCCGATGTATTGCCAAAAGAATTCAAGGACTAATAGTACATGCATGCTATACAGGAAGCATTTAACAGTGCCTTAATGAATCAGCCTGCAATTATCATAGTATTAGTCCACTAAGGGATAGGTGTTCACAAAGGGAAAGAACACTCACACACATATAGAAGTTGTATAAAAGGGGTTCCGACACACCCGCATCTGCTATGTACACCCACCAACATCTACCCCACACCCAAAATAATTACATCAATACATATGGTCATACTATAACCAATTATTCAACTACTGTGCAACATCTGCTGAAACCTTAACATACCTGGACACAGACAAACTAACATGGCACTATGTGAAATAGTTGCTGTTATACCATTGAACAGCTGCTGATGTTACAGGGTTTGTATGAACTAATCCTGTTTCAGAGGGTTGAAAGGTTCGTACACCAGGAAGTGTTACCGATTACTGATTATCAGTACAGTATGATACACATTAGCACCAAACTAAAGATGTCTGGTAAGCACACTGTAAACCCCCTATCATTGTATGCAAAGCTATGCAGCCTTGAGCTGGTCAAACATCCTGGCCAGACTGAAGCATATGCAGAAGTATTAGGTACAGACAAACTCTGCACAAGTAGCAATGTTCAGAAATATAACAGCAGTACTCACATTTAGACCACATCCTCTAGGCATTATACACAATATATTACTGTTCGTCTCCATACAGCTTTTGCACTAGATTAAAAACAACACTTCCAGGCTGTATTCCTCACAAGTAAGGCAAAGGGACAACATCCAAGTGAAGTACTCAATTATACTCCACTGTTGCCATGGTATTGGCTAAGGCAGTAGCAGCGCAGCTGATGTGCATGTAATTAGCTACTTAGGAACACCAATTGGTCATCGGGATAGCACATGTTACTGATCTGTAACTATAAAAGGTTGCCTTGTCACACATTCAGACCATCTGTATCTACCTGTAGGACAGAACAAAACACTGAAAGACAAACCGGAAATGAGTATTATACTAGTCAATAACACCTCCATCTACTAAGAAGGTATTTATAACATGTAGTATGTCTGTGTATGTAGTATCTGTTCTGTAAGAATTACAGTGTAATCAATGCATGTAGTGGAAATAGCTATCTTGTAGCAATGTATTGTTGAGCAGTAGTAATGCTAGTAGCATTCTATGTGTGTACTGCTGTAGGTAACAAGGCAAACTCCTCATACAGCACAAGGGATGATATGGGCTTGGAACTCACCATTTCGCTTCCAGCCACTGTCAGTATCAGGGTTGGTTCAACAAGTATGTGCTATAACAGGGGATAGTATATGTTGATATATTGTAACAGTAGACATATGTATGGGTGTATAAGTAAAATGAACATGTCAAAGGTGGGCTTACTGTACAAATATGGTTTGCATTGTGGGATATTGTGCCAATAACTGTGTAATGTACAGTATTTTAGGCAGATCTGTATTCCATTCTACATAGCATTTCTGTTATGTTATGTAAACAGTAGTTATGTCTTTTGGCAATTACAATACTCAATAACAGGATGCATATCACTTGTATTCATCTGACAGTTTAGCAGCATGATAGCAAAGATAATTGGAAGAGGTAGGTAACTATCCATGCACATAACACATGTAATATCCACCTCTCTAGTATCGTTTGGAAGCAATAACAGCTGTGCATATGTACATGTTATGCAAATGTGTAGTGACCCTTGTTACAGGGCTGGACCTCTCTAGTATCATTTGCAAGCAGTAACAGCTGTGCATATTTACATGTTATGCAAATGCGTAGTGACCCTTGTTACAAGGCTGGGACAAAGGGCTATGTGCACACCTACATAGAGTGGGTATTGAGAGTAGAGACACACTGGTTGAACTACCAGGTTTGTGTAGCCTAACCTCTCATTGCCAACCTAACAGACGCTTGCACATACTGTATGTAAGGTAGTGCACAGTACTGGTAATGAAACAGGTTTCATATCATCTTTAGTTCCAGTGTAGCACCTGCAGTAGGAGTGTAAGATGTAGGAGACATGTTTCCTGACATGTGACTCAT
>NC_056744.1:173426751-173541751 GCF_019279795.1 Protopterus annectens
GTCCCAACCGAGGTTAGGAGTGTAGTCATACCAAATGAGTTGTGTACAATGGTTATGTTTGCACATATGGTAGGGGTGAGAGAGAGAGAGTCTTCAATTACCAACTAATACATCCTTGTAGTTTTTACAACATTCGTAGTCACTGCAGTGGTCTGTCCCTTACATGTATTATTATACTACCTAATGATGTTATATTGTACAATGGTATGTTTGTAGATTAATATGTGCAGGACCTGTGTCTTATGTACAGGCTTGACATGATGCAGCTGTTAATGCAACATGTTTTGAGACTGCTCTCATACACTTTGGGTGAGATGCTGGGATGACAGGTATGTTTGCATGTACATTCTCTGACTATGTACAAGTCTGACTATCAGTTATATGTCATTAACAGTTGCCTACATTTCTTGGATCTTCACGCTAATTTGTCAGGGTAACAGGGCAAAAGGCAGGTGATGTGGGCCATTTATCAGGACATACTGGGCAGATTGGAACAGTTGAAGGGTATGAATATGCATACCACTCTCTATTTAAGCACTCTAGCAAAATCTGTACAGTTGTTAAGTATAAATATGCATACAGCTTTCTCTCTGAACATTCTAACAGACTGTGTGCATTTGAGTGGCATGATTATGCATACTACTTACTAGCGCTCCTGGGATACAAAGCCCTGCTGTATTTGACAAAAGCATTACAGTTAAGATCACTGTGCACTATGCTATCAGGCAATTGTTGTGAGGCTTTGCAATGTATTTTGTGTAATATGACTGACCTGTTTGCACTTCAGACATTGTTGTACAGCACTTCATACAAATTGTATCTGCATACCACAGTGTGGGTAACACTGCTTACTACAACAGTACTATTTAATAACTGCAACAGTACAACAACATATGACTGCAGAGTAAACAGAAGCAATGCAGGTGCTATACCTTTATTGACAGCATATTCCACTATTCTGTATACTGGTACAACACTTTCTGAGGCTCTTACATTTATTTGTTATGACAGTACATGCAGGCTATTTACTAACCTGCCTCACGATGCATCCTTTGTAGCCTAGCATCATAAGCTTGCTGGTTTGCAGCATGCTCATCTGCAGCTGACAGGGAAGTCAGTGATATTTAGTAATACCTATCCATAGTATACACAAGCTAGGCAATTATTAACTACGTAGTGGAAGGAGTACTTACTCAGTTCTGGGGCATTCTGCATTGGCCTTGCTTCCTGGATCCACTGTTCCAGGACATCCCCCCTCCTACGCTTCAGGTCTGCATGGTGGTGTCTGACCTGATCACCAGCCCAGGGAATACCTGTGGCACTAGTGAGGTCACAGGCGAGAGTGTCAAAGGCCTCCATTTTGTACTGCGAGCCCTGGTACTGGCCCTGCAGTAGTCTCCTGTCATGATGCTTACCTAGGAGCCATACCATGAATTCCTGCCTCTTCGGTTTAAGTAGGGCCAGATTCCCGCACTTTTAAGTAATTGGCCAGTTTTGAAAAGGCTAAGCTACAGGCACACATGCTTACTTCAGGTTGGTACTGCTTAAAGAGGTGTGCCTGTGGGCATATTGTATTGGCTTCCCTACACATTGCTTACAATTACTTAGTTGGACTGTGAAGCGGTTAGCATTGCTTATTGGTTATCTAGCATTATATTTGTCATTTGTAAATGATGTTTTACTCATTACAGGCTTTATATGGGTCTGGTATCTGTCATTTATGTGTACATACACTGTATGGGGTCCTGGGGACTTCTAAACCTTATTACAGTGACACCTCAACTCTATGTTTACTGCAGTACTCCAATTCACATATTTATGGTCTGTGGTAGGTTATAGAACATTACACTGTACATAGATTCAGTTCACATATTTGATTTGTTTCCCTGTTGTAAGGATTAGTTTGCTGATACCTCCTTTGTAAGTATTGCTATCATGGTGTAGTGGTTTGCTATAATGACTGTGATGTACAGGGTCCTGTGTTCTAGCCTTGCAGAGGCTGGTTCTTTTGTTGCTTGCCAGAACACGAGCTGTTGGGTACAGAGTGATTAAGGCACATTAAAGCAGTTGTGAGTGGGTTTGTGTGGAGCTAAGCAATGTTAACCTCTGGTTACAGTTTCTTGCACTCAGTTAGCCTCTACATTGCTTCACCAGTGTGATACTCGTATACCGGTGGCCAAACAGGCTTACATCCTCTTGCTCCCGCACTTGCAAATGCACTGCATTTGGTGTTTGCATCTGACACTCACACCCCTGGGTGGGAGTGAGGGCTATGATATTACCTATTACATCAGATTACATGCCTACAGTATCAGGAATGGCTGCCCATTAGGCGTTAGCATGCCGTTCGACTGTACGGAATCCGTGGCCTGTCCAGAGTTTGATTCATAGTATTGGCGTGTTCCTCTTACAATCTGCACCTGTCTGGCTAATACATGGGAGCTGACACCATTCAATACAAACAAGTAATTGGGTTTTGGAACCCACATGCTTCAGCCGAGTCATGCTACTGCATACCTATTATTCTATCATCTTTCTAAGGTTGTAAGTGGAATATGTGCTTTCTGTCCCTAGCAGTCCTCTCAAACGATTGGGGACAAATATCAACTGAATCAGGGACAAGTCATGACAACATCAGGTACAATCAGGGATACATTTAAAATATTAATGCTATTAACTTGACACATTGACAGACTCAGAGCATATGAATTAATACACATTTTCTGAGGTAAATGAAGTTTATTACTCTTAATTGTTGTCATTCTTCATTACATGTAATTCACCACCTTTCCTCCAAAAGTCACTAGTTTTAGGAGGAATTAAGTGGGACAGAGTTAGAATTTGAGTCAAAATTAGGGACGTCTCTGGAAATCAGGGACATTTGAGAGGTATAGTCCCTATTTGTTCCCCCAATGGTTTATGTCCTGTCCAGGGGATTTGCTCTTAGGGGTTGAGAGGTATGGGCATAAGCTATGCCCATTTCAGAATATTACTTACATCCCAAGGGCGGTCCTAATATGACTGAGCCAGCCAACACCTGCACGCCGAGGCCCATAATTGAATACCCATAGTTCTCCTACCTACCCCTCCTCTATACCCCACCTGCACTCATCCTTACTGTGATTGCAGGTGGGGTATAAACACACCACAACACACTGCCCACTCTCCGTGTGTCGGGACACATGTCGTACATTGTGTCGACCCATGGGTTATCAGGCTTGCACAACCTACTGGTTCGTGTACGTCTACAGCCTGGTTTGATGAATCATTACAGGGACTGACTCCGATGATCAGTAATTTTTGGGGTGTCCCACAAGGGACATTGATGTCTTTGTTTCACGATTAAATCTGGCAGGTCTCTCCCACTGGTAGTATCCTGCCAGTGGTCTGGGAAGAGGTGTTTACTTTTTTTGTTCAAAAGTTTATAGGTAGGTACTAGGCTATCAGCCCAAGGGCCTACGTAAGCCTAGCCAGCAAAGTTCCCTGGCTTACGCCACCCAAGAAAGTTATTTTCCTGTGCCACTGTTGAGCAGAGACACAGAACTGAACCCCGGGGTGTATTCCTACTTCCCATCCACGCATCAAGATTTTTCTTGAAGAGTGCCAATGAAGAACTTTGCTTGACATAGATGGGTAGCCTTTTCCAGAGTATGGGAAGTATCTGGGACAGGACTCTATCCCTCCAGCATGTCCTGTTTATTGTGGTGACAAGGTTTAGGTCCTAGAGCATGTAGCTCAGAGGGATTGGGATTTCTTTAGGTGTAGCATGTACAACAGCTCTGGGTTTGACATAGCTTTATATGTTAGGCAGAGATCACCTCAGAGTAGGCGATATGCTATGGAGTAAAGCTGGAGTTTTATGAGGCGGTCAGTGTAGGGCATTTGTTTGAGGCCAGCAATCCTCTTTGTGAGGTACTTCTGTGGCCTTTCCAGCTGCTGCAGATGTCTTGTGAGGTACATTCCAAAAGGGGCATTGTATTCTATAATGGGTCTAACGAGTGTTGAGTAGAGGGGAACAATGACCTCTTTTTCCTGGATGAGAACCCTTTTATGATGAGGTGTGCCATGTAGAAGGACTTCCTAACTACTGTGGCGATGTGACTATCAAAGTAGAGACTACTGTCCACCTGGATCCCAAGGTCTCTTATCACGCATTTGGTGTTAAATAGATTGCTGCCTATGTGGTAGTTCATGGGTACAGAGTTTTTACCAAAGGGGATGACACTGCACTTTTTGGTATTGAGCTTGAGGCCATGGCTCTGACACCAGGCATCTGTCTCAGTGAGACCCTTCTGTAGGATGTCCACATCATTTGGGGACTTGACTATGGCTCCTAGTTTGCAGTCATCTTTGTTAGCCAGAAGCCTTCTGTGTTAGCCTGTACTTCAGAGATGTAGATACCAAACAGGAGAGGTCCCAGGACAGAACCGTGTGGTACTCAACTTGTCACTGCTTTGAGGTCAGATTTGGAGTCTGCAACTTTTACACTGTGGGCTCTGTCAGTGAGCCAGTTGGCAACCCATCTTATGATGTAGGGATTTATACCTAGTTTACTGAGTTTAGCTATAATTCCAGAATGGGGGATGTTGTTGACAGCCTTGGCGAGGTCAAGATAGGCTGTGTGAACCACCTTACCCTCATCTATGACTTTGGTGAATGCCTCAAAGAAGTCAATCAGGTTCAGGAGGCATGATCTGCCTTTCACAAACCTAAACTGGGTGGGATCAAGAGTTTGGAGTTTACCAATGTCTTTGTTTATGAGTTCCACGATAAGTTTCATGATCTAAACCTCAAAATGCACTATCTCGAGGCACTCCTAAAAATGGAGAACATCGATATCTGTGCAGTAACTGAGACCTGGTTCAGGGCTCCAGAGAGCACCCCTGCAATACCAGGCTACAATTCTTACCACACTATTCGGCCACAAAACAAAGACAGAAACACTAAAGGTGGAGGAGTGTCCATATTCGCCAAGGATATTCACACCTCCAGGCTAGTTGCCCAACACAATGCATCTGAAATTCTCCAGGTGCAACTAACACTAGGTAAGACTGCAATCCAAATTGTAGCTTGCTACAGATCCCCCACCATGCCCCAAGATTCTCACTGCACCTTTCTAAACATACTGGAAAATATTAAGATACAACCAATCACCCTAATACTGGGTGATTTCAACTATCCTGCCATTAACTGGGAAAATGACTCGGGTACCAATTCCTTTTCCCAACGGTTCTTGGAATTCATAAATTCCAATGCCCCGGATCAACTAATCCATTGTCCCACCAGGGGCTCCAATATCCTAGATCTGGTCATTACCAACATGGGAGATAGATGCTCCACACCAGTGGTCACCCCTCATTGGTCAGGTATGACCATAAGCAAATCACCCTTGACATCCACATCCCACCCCCACCCCCCCAGTAAGGAAACTTCCTTAAAAACATCTCCAAAGCCAACTTCATGCTACTGAAGTCAGAAGTGACAAACTTCACGAAACCCACGCAGATGGGATCTGGAAGTTCAATTGCAGAATTCGACACTAAGGCACTGTACGAGACATCCACTTGTGCATGAATCGTGCCATCCAAAATAGAACCAAGATGCTCTTCTCCAAAAAAAGGAAGCCAATCTGGTGCTACCCTGTTATAAACAAACAATACAACAGAAGGAAGAAATGGTTGCAGAAAAGAGGAAAATCCCAGGAGGCAAAAAGCTCCCTCACCAACCTCAGTAAGAAGCTGAGATGCCTCATAAAATCCTCAAAAGCTAGTTACGAAAATAAAATTGCCCCAAAGATTCCAAAGACAACCACAAGGCATTCTATAGTTATGTCAAGAATCTAAATGGCAATGCTCAGATCTGCTCTGAGCTACAACAGAATGGCATTAAATATACTGATCCCAAGGATATTGCCAATATCCTGGCAGATTGATTTAGTGCCAACTTCACCCCACTCTCACCCCCTAAACGGCCCATCTCAACACCAAAAGATTGCCAAATTCCAGCAATCACGGCCACACAGGTAGAAACCGCACTCTCCAAAGCTAAGAATACAGCATCCATTGGACCAGATGACATCCCAGGCTGTGTACTACATGAACTACAAAATGAACTGGCACCTCACCTAAGGGTCATGTTTTATCATAGCCTCACCTCAGGCTTTGTACCCACTGAGTGGCGCATAGCTACAGTTATCCCATTCCACAAGGGAGGATCCGCCTTGGATCCTGGGAACTACCGTCCCATCAGTCGGACAAGCCTGATCTGCAAGGGCATGGAATGCATTATCATGGAACTTATAAACAAAGACATTGGCAACCTTCAAACACTGGACCCCACCCAGTTTGGGTTTGTGAAGGGCCGATCTTGTCTCCTGAATCTGATTTACTTCTTCGAATCAGTCTCCAGAGCTGTGGACAAGGGCAAGGCAGTCCACACAGCCTATCTGGACCTTGCCAAGGCCTTCGACACCATCCCCCACTCTGGAATCATAGATAAACTTACTAAGCTGGGCATAAATCCCTACGTCACTCGATGGGTTGCCAACTGGCTTACTGACAGAAACCAGACTGTAAAAGTAGCTGACTCCAAATCCAGCTCCAGACAAGTGACAAGTGGATAACCTCAGGGTTCAGTCCTGGGACCACTCTTGTTTGGCAGCTACTTCTCTGAAGTACAGACCAACACTAAGGGACTCTGGCTAACAAAGTTCGCAGATGACTGCAAACTGGGAGCCATTATTGAATCCCCAAATGATGTGGATATTCTACAAAAGGACCTTACAGAAACAGATGCTTGGTGCCAGAGTCATGGGCTCAAGCTTAATGCCAAGAAATGTGTAGTAATCCCCTTTGGAAAAAAACATGTACCCATGAATTACCACATAGGTGGCAGGACACTAAACATCGAAAGTGTGATGAGAGACTTAGGGACACAGGTGGACAGTGGTCTCTATTTCGATAACCACATTGCTACAACAGCCAGGAAATCCTTCTATGTGGCACACCTCATCACTAAGGGCTTTTCATCCAGAAAAAAAGAGGTCATTGCTCCACTGTACTCATCCCTCATTAGACCCATTACAGAGTATAATGCCTCATTTGGTATGTACCTCACAAGACATCTGCAACAGCTGGAAGGACCACAGAAATACCTCACTAAAAGAATCACAGGCCTAAAGCAGATTCCATATGCTGACCATCTAAAAAAACTCCAGCTATACTCTGTGGTATATCATCTACTCAGAGGTGATCTCTGCTTGACATACAAGGCCATGTCAAAGCCTGAGCTGTTGGACATGCTCCACTTAAAGAAATCCCAATCCCTCAAAGCCACACACTCCAGGGATCTAAACCTTGTCATCACAATGAACAAAACATGCTGGAGGGATAGGTTCCTGACCCAGAGACTCCCCGTACTCTGGAATAGACTGCCCATACATGTCAAGCAGAGCGCCTCATTGGCCCTCTTCAAAAGGAACATTAATGATTGGATGGGAGATAGGAAATTCACCCCGGGGATCATGTCAGTCACTCTGCTAGACAGGGGTCCAGAAGTAAATATTGTGGGAAGAAATATCCAGGGAATTGTTATGGCTAGGCTTGCATAGGCCCTAGGGCCGATAACCTATTACCAGCCTATGAACCTATGAACCTCTACATTCCATGGCCTTGCAGACAAGGCTCGTCAGGCTAGTAGGTCGATAGTTCCCGGGATCAGTGGTGGCTCCCCCTTTGTGGAGTGGGATAACTGTTGGTGTGTGCCATTCAGTTGGCACAAAGCCTGATGTGAGGCTTTTATTGAACATGATGCTTTAGTGGGGAGACAGTTCATTCTGAAGATCGTGCAAAACGTAGCCTGGGATGTTGTCCAGTCCCATGGATGCTGTGTTTTTGACTTTAGAGAGTGCAGCTTTTAACTGCGTAGTTGTGATTACAGGGACTCTGCATTCTTCCTGTATAGATATGAGCCCTTTAGCGGGTGAGAGGGGGAGTAAAGTTAGCACTGAATCTATCTGCCAGAATGTTGGCAATATCAGTTTGGCTCTGTAATATTCTTGCCTTTGTGCTGTAAGTCAGAGCAGATCTGGGTGTTGCCATCAAAATTCTTAACGTAGCTATAGAATACTTTGTGGTTGTCCTTGGAATTAGTGTTGATTTTGTTTTCGTGTGTGTCTGTATGTCTCACTGGTCTAGCTGGGGGGGTGGGTTGATGCTATGTGTTACACGTTTGTTCACTGGACCCCTCACCCCCATATGCACGGCCTGTTACCATATGTAATTCGTAACTGCTGTATCATATCCTAGCTATATACATGTGTATATTTACAGTCACATATATATATATATATATATATATATATATATATGTGTGTGTGTATATATATATATATATATATATATATATATATATATATATATATATATATATATATATATATATATATATATATGTATATATATATATATATATATATATATATATATATATATATATATATATATATACATACACATTACTATATACAGATATATCTGTATATGTATGCATACATGTATATATTTATATATTGCTGCCTATATATATCTAACAACATATGGGTCTATGGGTGTCTGCATATGTATATATCTATATGTGGGTATGTATATGTATTCTGTATCTGTATGTATACATTTGTACTACGGAGAGAGAGAGGTATATTTCTATGTCGCTATGGGTAGATATACACACACATACCTCTACATATATACATCTACATCTGGTTATTCCATTCCTTGCCATGTAGATTACACTTTGCTGCAATGGGACTCGTAGTGGGTGTGGCAGCTCATTTGGTGACGCCTCTGCCCAATGAACACTTTTGCTTACATCCCTGGGGCTGTCCATATAGGCCCACATCAGCCAACACCTGCACACCTAGACCCATAACTAGCTACCCATAGTTCTCCCACCCACACCTCCTCTACAGCACCCATCCTTACTCTGGGTCCTGGTCGGGTATGAACACACCACTACACGCTGCCCACTCTCCACTTCACAGGACCCATGTCATACATTGTCTTGACCCATGGGTCATCAGGCTTTCCCACCTTTGTATTCTGGGTATGTGCACACCCCACCCAAAATGGTCGGCGTATCACCTTCCTTTGGTCTTATGTCAATTTTTGCGGCATCCCACAAGGGACACTCCTGTCTGTGTTCCAAGGTTAGATTTCACGGGTGTACTGTGTACCCTCCCCGGTTGTATCCTGCCTGTGGTCTGGGGAGCAGTGGACTATTTACATTGTTTGTGGGATTGTGTCTATGTTTCCTGTGTCCGGCTGCGGGGGGGGGGGGGTTCAAGGTAATGCTAGGTGTTTCATGTTTCTTGATTGGGCCCCTCACTTCCATCGGCATAGCCTGTGAACATATGTCATTCTTGTGTGCTGTTTCCTATCATAGCTGTATATCTGTGTATATCAACGCACACACACACATGTATATATATATATATATATATATATATATATATATATATATATATAGATATAGATATATATATATATATATATATAGATATATATATATGTATATACGTATATGTATATGTCTGCAACTATCTATATATATAAATATATGTGTATGTGTCTGTAAAGCAATGCATACCCCGCGCAAACACACTTACACATGCTTACTCGTGTTTATATATGCTTAAAACCTGCTTACTAGTGCCTTATTCATTATGACACTGAAGCTTTGCTCCAGTTCACTTTTAATTTTTATTTTGTAGGTTATACAGCAGACAGAAGTCGAAATATGTTCATATACAGATTACCGATGGAAAATGGTATGCGCTGCAGTGAGATTCGGAACAGGAATGTCTGTTCATTAGGCGGATATATATATATACACATATTATATATCTGTACATACTTATATACATTTCCTATGTTGGGCACTGCTTACACCCGCGCAAGCACACTCAGACTTACTTACTTATATATGTTTACTGCTGCTTATTTGTGCTTACACCTGCTTACTAGTGCCTTATTCATTATGACAGTACCACTTTGACTGAATGAAATTTAGTTAAAAATCTCATGCGATACTCAAGTTCATATTTACATGTTATTATGTCAGTTTTACAGCAAAACGACATTCTTTCCACATGTAAAATGATATGTCCTATAGTTGGACTCCAACTGTGAATGCCTGTTCGTTAGGCAGATACTCTAACCACTACACTATTGATGTTTATGTTGATTCCGCATGTTTTTCTCTATTTGAATGATTTTGATGTGTAAGCTATGCTTGGCGGAAGGCAGCGACGTGCAAACACACTGTACTTTGCTTACACTTTCGATATTGCAGCAATACAAATGTAAAATAGGGACACGGGGAGTCTAATTGTGAAAGTTCTAGGGATGGGCTCAACATTCCACTACGTGCTGGTGTATTTACTACTTTGATTTTATTTCACTGTTCATGGACAGTCTTGTATGCTTAGCGTACATTTTGGTATCCACGGACACTGATTTACTGGCTTACAATTAGAGGCGGGCTCTAATAGTAAACATAGTAGGTTGTGCAACTGTCAAGGCATGTTTACGCCTCCGTAGAGCACTTGTACATGCCGCCTGCACTTGCACACGTTTCCTGTGCACGTCGAGGGTGCGGCGGCGTGCCATCATAAATATTCATATGGGCCTGCTGCACCATCTGTAATGAGGATGCTCAGCACAAGGCTAAAACCGTCCTTGCGCTGAGCTTCATGAATCTTAACATTTGAATTATTTTATTGGCATATTTCTATCACTTATCAATATACGTTGTGATCACACTGTAATTCGTAAGCATGCCTTTTCGTAAACTGGTTCACAAGAGTATTAAAATCTATTGCATTCTTATTTGTTGATGTCTAAGTGATGAGGTAACACAGATGGAGCTATTTTAATTGTAAGATCATTACTGCATCACATTCATGAAGCATGGGATTTCTTAACAGTCTTTGCATACTGAATAACTCAAGCTTACCAGTTTTATTGGCCACTAGGGGTCATTTCCATAACTCCTTCATCTTCCTCTCTTAAAACCTAGTTGCCTCATGGTTTGGGCGTCTTTTCAGGCTTGTTGGCTGTTGGTGAAGCACCCTCCAAGAGGAAAAAACGCTGAGAGAAGAAGGGAGCCACTTTTGAGATTTTAAGTATTTTTTCTCTGTTTATTTGCTAAGTTTTTCTGCATAGCTGCCTAGCTTGAGCATTTTCTGGCTTGTTAAACTTGATTTCTGTATTAGTAGCTGTATTTAGAGCACAACCAAAAGCTGTTTGCTGAATTTCCTGTTTGCACTTAATTTTAAATCATTTTTTCTTAAAACTTGCATATTTTCTGTCCTTGACCTAGCACTCTTGTGTGGGGTCATTTACTGCACTGTTATAATTTGATATTACTTGTGAACCTCTGCTATCTCTGTAAAAAACAAAACAAAAAAAATCGTGCTTTTTTCCCACTTTTCTGAGAGTTTCAAAAGTTCAGTTACAGGCTTGCTGTTCCTGAACTGTTTGAAATTTTCTGTGAGCCCATTTTGCTTGGGCTGAAGGAGGGTCTCTGTTGATCAGTGGCAGTGACTAACATTGAGCAGCTTCCCTGCCCGCCGTAGAGGTGGTTACTGACTTGAAACTGTAGTTTTATTGGCCACTAGGGGTCATTTCCATAACTCCTTCATCTTCCTCTCTTAAAACCTAGTTGCCTCGTGGTTTGGGCGTCTTTTCAGGCTTGTTGGCTGTTGGTGAAGCACCTCCAAGAGGAAAAACGCTGAGAGAAGAAGGAGCCACTTTTGAGATTTTAAGTATTTTTTCTCTGTTTATTTGCTAAGTTTTTCTGCATAGCTGCCTAGCTTGAGCATTTTCTGGCTTGTTAAACTTGATTTCTGTATTAGTAGCTGTATTTAGAGCACAACCAAAAGCTGTTTGCTGAATTTCCTGTTTGCACTTAATTTTAAATCATTTTTTTCTTAAAACTTGCATATTTTCTGTCCTTGACCTAACACTCTTGTGTGGGGTCATTTACTGCACTGTTATAACTTGATATTACTTGTGAACCTCTGCTATCTCTGTAAAAAACAAAAACAAAAAAAAAAATATTGCTTTTTTGCCACTTTTCTGAGAGTTAAAAAAGTTCAGTTACAGGCTTGCTGTTCCTGAACTGTTTGAAAGTTTCTGTGAGGCCATTTTTGCTTGGGCTGAAGGAGGGTCTCTCTGTTGATCAGTGGCAGTGACTAACATTGAGCAGCTTCCCTGCCCCCCGTAGAGGTGGTTACTGACTTGCAACTGTAGTTTTATTGTCCCTTTTGGGTCTATTCCTGCTTCTTTCCAGCCCCTGCTATCAAGCACGCTTTAACGTGCTTTAGCGCGATTTAGCACGGAGTTGCCACTAGAGCAGCATCGGGCAGCGCCGGTTAAACAAGGTTAAACTCTTTCTGGCTCCAGAAAGTCTGTTCTTCAATTTTTCCCTTAGAACTGCTCTGTTAGGAACCTAAACAGTTTACACCTTCACTAAAAAGTGCAGCACTTGTTCCAAATAGCTTTTTCTTCTCAAAAAGCTCAGCACTTGTCTTATAAGCATATCCCTTGTCTTATAAGCATTCTCTTTGCAGGTCAAGCACTCCTATATTATACAAATCTCTCACTAGCAAAACCCCCCCCAGGAGTGCCCACTTCCCTGCTAAGCCCACTACTTTTCTGTCTCATACCAACTCATAATTCTTTCTAGCATGTCGAAGGGTCAGATGCTGGCGTCCTCTCCTGCCCAGTTGGTGAATCTGGGAATTCTGAGACAATGTTACAATTGCCTCATGTACTCGGACAACCCTCTCCTCCTCCCACGTAACACTAACACTTGTGAGAGATGCAGCTATTTAGCCAGACTCGAGGCTGAGCTCTCTCAACTCAGGACTGGCAAGACCAGGCAGGAGGAGAAGGCAACTACACACACCACAATACCAGTCTCACATAACTCAACCACACCACTGAATCAAACACATAAACACACTAAGACATACTCGGAGGCTCTGAGTAAAAATTTACCTAAACAGCAGAGGCCTCCAAAGCAGACACCTAAGCAACTGCAAACTCAATACACCACACAAACAACACATAAACAACAAAATCAGTGTGCAAAGCAGTCACTGCCCTTAAGGCCAAATACAACACCAAACATACTTGTCATAGGTGACTCCATAGTCAGACACACTGACGTCCCGCTCACCAGACTGAGTAAGGAGAAGGTCACAGTAAGCTGCCTGTCGGGCGCTAGAATCCGCCACATAACGCAAGCACTCAGGTCTCTCAACAGCAGGTACAAGTACGACTCAGTCATTGTCCATGCTGGTGTCAACGACCTGAGACGTACCTCCTTAGACTAGATGAAAAGAGACATTGAGGAGCTCTCTGATTATGTAGCCCAGGCAGGTATGATCCTGACCTTGAGCAGTATCCTGCCTTCACCTAGAATGATGCCACAATACAGTGTTAAGATGATCAGCTTTAATAATTGGCTTAAATTCTGGTGTCATTCAAAGGGGATCCAATGTCTGTCTGCCTGGGATGACATGCTGGACAAGCCACGCTGCTTCGCAAGGGATGGCTTGCACCTGTCACCCCTAGGCTTCCGGATATTGGCAAAGGCTCTTGCCACCCCCATAGTGCCTTTTTTAGGCAAGGCTCAAATTCTAAACCTACCACCCTAGAACACAAAAAAGTAAAAAAACTAAGGGTAATGCTGCTCAATGCCAGAAGTCTAAATCTCAAGATGCACGCACTCGAGGCCCTTCTCAGTATGGAGAACATCGATGTCTGTGCTGTGACAGAAACCTGGTTCAAGGCTCCTGAGAGCACCCCTGCACTATCAGGTTTCACCTCATATCATGCGTTCCGGCCCCAAAATCCGGACAACACCAAGAAAGGAGGGGGGTGTCCATATTCATAAAGGACACCCACACCTCAAGGTTGGTGGCAACACACGATGCATCGGAGACCATCCAGGTGCAATTAACCATAGGCAAGACTGCTCTGCAATTTGTAGCATGTTACAGGCCACCCTCTCAAACTCAGGAACCTCACATGGCCTTCCTGAAAACATTGGAGGGGATAAATGTATCTCCAAACACCATCATACTAGGTGACTTCAACTACCCTAATATAGACTGGGAACACTACTCAAGCCCAAACACTCTAGCCCAAAGGTTCCTGGAGTTCATAAACTCAAACGCCATGGAACAACTAGTCACCATCCCCACAAGAGGAGAAAACATACTTGATCTCATCATCATGAACATGGGATCACAATGTTCAACACCGGAAGTATACCCCTCACTGGTGAGATCAGATCATAACCTAATCTCGCTGGAGGTCCTCATCCCGCCCCACCTGAAATAACAAAGACCACAGTGAAAAACTTCTCCAAAGCCGACTTCACACTTCTAAAACTAGTGTGGTCTCCTTTAAGGCCCCTGAGCCAGTGGTAAACATTACTCAAACCGCTGAATCACTTACAAATGCCTTCTACCAGCACCTACAGGACTGCATGGATCAGGCAATCCCAAACAAAACTAAGACTCTTTGTACCAAAGGCAAGCGTCCAGTCTGGTGGACCCCAGCCATAAACAAGCTCTACAACAAAAGGAGGAAGCTACTACAAGATAGAGCAAAATCCTGGAAAGGTAAGACACCTTTGATCATTATAAGTAAAAAACTAAGAGCTCTCATAAAATCATCCGAGGCAAATTTTGAGAGAAAAATCACCAAGGACTCAAAAGACAATCATAAGGCCTTCTTTAGCTATGTTAGAAACCTAGGAGGAAACTCCCAGATATGCTCAGAATTAGTTCAAAATGATGTGAAGATTACTGAACCTACACACATTGCCAACATACTGGCTGACAGGTTCAGTGCAAACTTCTCCCCACCTCCCCCCCAAAAGGAGAGATATCTATACCAGAGGATTGTAGCCCCCAAAACATCTCCAACGCCCAGGTGAGAACTGCTCTCTCCAAAGCAAAAAACACAGCATCCATGGGACCGGATGGTGCCCCCGGCTGTGTGCTCCACAAACTCAATGAGGAATTAAACCTGCAGTTAGGACAGCTGTTTAATCTTAGCCTCACCTCAGGATACGTACCCAAGGAGTGGCGCACGGCGACTGTGGTCCCACTTCACAAGGGCAGTGCCTCCACCGACCCTGGAAATTACCGTCCCATTAGCTTGACAAGCCTTATCTGCAAAGCCATGGAGAGGATCATAATGGAACTCATAAATAAAGACATAGGGAACTTGCAGACTTTGGATCCAACCCAGTTTGGCTTTGTCAAAGGCAGATCATGCCTTTTAAACTTGGTTGACTTTTTTGAGACAGTCACCAAGGCCATTGATGAGGGAAAGGCAGTCCATACAGCCTACCTTGACCTGGCAAAGGCCTTCAACAATACCCCACTCAGGTATCATCGAAAAACTCATCAGCTTGAATGTAAACCCATACATCACAAGATGGGTTGCAAACTGGCTAAGTGACAGAACCCACAGGGTCAGAGTTGCTGGAGCCATGTCAGACTCAAAGCCTGTCACAAGTGGTGTCCCACAGGGCTCAGTCCTGGGTCCACTCTTGTTCGGCATCTACTTTTCTGAAGTACAAGCAAACACAGGAGGGTTATGGCTGACAAAGTTTGCAGATGACTGCAAACTGGGCGCCATAGTCGAAAACACATCTGACACAGATATCCTTCAGAAGGGCCTCACAGAAACGGATAACTGGTGCCAGAGCCATGGCCTAAAGTTAAATGCCAAGAAATGCATAGTCATACCCTTCGGGAAAAACAAGGTTACCCCTAGCTACCATATAGGTAGCAATCCACTGAGCACAGAAGAATTCATTAGGGATCTGGGGACCCAGGTTGACAGTAGCCTTTCGTTTGACACTCATGTTGCTAAAGTAGTTAGGAAAACCTTCTACATTGCCCACCTGATCATGAAGGGATTCACATCTAGATCAAGGGAGGTCATCATCTCCCTGTACTCATCACTCATTAGACCTATGATTGAGTACAATGCCCCATTCGGAATGTATCTGACCCGACACCTGCAGCAACTGGAAAGGCCCCAAAAGTTCCTCACCAAAAGGATAAAGGGTCTCAAAAATATGTCTTATGCTGCCCGACTGAAAGAACTCCAGCTCTATTCAGTCTCATACTGCTTGCTCAGAGGTGACCTGTGCCTGACATATAAGGCCATGTCAAACCCTGATTTGATGAATATGCTTCATCTCAAAAAATCTAGATCCCTCAGAACCACAAGGGCGGGAGACTTAAACCTTGACACGGTTATTAGTAGAACGTGCTGGAGGGACAGAGCTCAGGGTGTTCATGTGCTGGTCCGGGTTTAGGCTCGGCCGACTGGTGACTATAACTTCATCACCCAGAGACTCCCTATGCTGTGGAACAAAATCCCAGTACATGTGAGGCAGAGCACCTCGCTGGCCTTGTTCAAGAGGAATCTTGACCAATGGATGGGAGATCGCAGATATACCCCAGGGATTACTTCAGTGTCACTGCTTGACAGAGGCACAGCAAAATAATAGGCATAGTTTTATTCAAACTAAAGGGGTGGCGAAAGCCAAATAACTATGGGGTAGGCTTATAAATGCCCTTGGGCAGATAGCCTAGTATGAACCTATGAACCTATGAACCTAATCAAACAATTTGTCCAACACAGATACACTTGTCACTTTTATTCCTGGAACCAATTGCTGGAACCATATTCCAGAACAATTATCATATTTTATATCAGAGTCATGCACTTGACATTACAAGGTATACTAATTTTTATGTATTCAACAGGCAGATAATATTAAGAGATTTTTCCAGATATTTTGTTTTTATAATAATTCTCTTCTTTCTCTAACTTCAGCCTTAAATGGATAGCCATCTTAAGGCAAGGCACAGAGAGTAAAGCAGTGTGACATTTTTGTCTGGTCCATTAATCATTAATTAACATTTTGGCAAAGCAGTGTAAAACACTATAACCTATGATACATATATCACTTATACACTTAGAATGTGCCACTGTCCTAAAGATAACATAATTCTTCCAGTATGGAAAAATACATATATTTTTTGAAACTTTCTGGTAAGCAGCATTTGTGTAATTATTTAAATTCCATCAATAAAACACTGCAGGTTGGTGAATGGATTTCTTCTTACAATCTTCACTATTTCAGAATTCATGCTGCTAGCTATGAGCCTTTTTCATATTAAATCTTCACACGTATTTTTCACCAAACGGCAATCTTAATGCATTGGATCAAGTTATCTGTTTTAAGTGCTACATTGTCAATGCAAGAATCAGTCATCCCTGCCCATGCTTGTACATTTCTATGTTAAAGGTCATGGTGAGCTGCCTGTCGGGCGCTAGGATCCGCCACATAACACAAGCACTCAGGTCACTCCAAGGCAAGTACAAATATGATCAGTCATTGTCCATGCTGGTGTGAATGACCTGAGACGTGTCTCCCTGGACTACATGAAAAGAGACATAGAGGAGCTCTCTGAGCATGTAGCCCAGACCGGTATGACCCTGACCTTGAGTAGCATCTTACCCTCACAAAGAATGATGCCACAATATGAAGACAAGATGATCAATTTCAACAATTGGCTTAAGTATTGGTGTCATTCAAAGGGGATCCAATGCCTGTCAGCCTGGGATGACATGCTCGACAAGCCACGATGCTTCGCTAGGGACGGCTTGCACCTGTCACCCCTGGGCTTTCGGATATTGGCAAAGGCTCTTGCTACCCCCATAGTGCGTTTTTTAGGCAAGGCTCAAAAGACAAACCCACCTCCATACGTATCACAAGGGATAAGAAGCTAAGAGTAATGCTACTCAATGCCAGAAGTCTAAACCTCAAGATGCATGCACTCGAAACTCTCCTTAGCATGGAGAACATCGATATCTGTGCAGTAACAGAAACCTGGTTCAAGGCTCCCGAGAGCACCCCAGCACTACCAGGTTATACCTCATACCATGCTTTTTGGCCCCAAAACTTGGACCGAACCACAAAAGGAGGGGGAGTATCAATATTCGACAAAGATAACCACACCTCCAGGTTGGTGGCACAGCACGAAGCATCAGAGACTATCCATGTGCAACTAACAGTGGGTAAAACTGCCTTCCAGTTTATAGCCTGCTACAGACCACCCTCCCAAACACAGGAACCCCACTCGGCCTTCCTGAGAATACTGGAAAATATGTAGGTCTCTCCAAACACCATTATATTGGGCGACTTCAACTACCCAAACATAGACTGGGAGCATTACTCTAGCTCCAACACCCTAGCCCAAAGGTTCCTAGAATTTATAAACTCACATGCTATGGAACAACTTGTTACCACTCCCACAAGAGGGGAAAACATACTGGACCTGATCATCACCAACATGGGGACACTATGCTCCAGACCAGAAGTGTATCCCTCACTGGTAAGATCAGACCATAAACTAATCTCACTGGATATTCACATCCCGACCCCACCCCTTGCCCAGAAAACCACAGTGAAAAACTTCTCTAAAGCAAATTTCACACGCCTCAAAACTGAGGTAGAATCCTTCAAAGCCCCCGGGCCTGTGGAAAATACGGCCCAGACCGCAGAATCCTTTATAAATGCATTCTATGAACACCTTCAGGAATGCATGGATCATGCAATCCCAAATAAAACCAAGACCCAATCCTCCAAAGGCAGACGTCCTGTCTGGTGGACCCCAGCCATAAAGAAACTATACAATAGAAGGAGGAAGCTACTACATGATAGAGCAAAATCCCAAAAAGGGAAGGCATCTCTGATCAGTATTAGCAAAAAACTACGGGCACTCATAAAATCGTCTAAGGCCAGCTTAGAGAGAAAAATTGCACAGGACACTAAGGATAATCACAAGGCTTTCTTTAGTTATGTTAGGAGCCTGGGTGGGAATTCCCAGATATGCTCAGAATTAGTCCAAGATGACAAAAAATACACCGAGCCCACAGACATTGCCAACATCCTAGCTGACAGGTTCAGTGCAAACTTCTCCTCCCACCAAAAGGGCAAATATCTATCCCAACAGAGTGCTGCCCCCCTGACATCTCAGATGCTCAGGTAAGAGCCACCCTCTCCAAAGCAAAAAACACAGCATCAATGGGACCAGATGGTGTCCCGGGCTGCGTCCTACATGAACTCCAAGAAGAGCTAAACCCAAACATAAAACTACTGTTCAATCTTAGCCTTACTACAGGATATGTACCCAAAGAGTGGCGTACAGCAACAGTGGTCCCTCTCCACAAAGGTGGTGCCTCAACGGATCCTGGAAACTATCGCCCCATAAGCCTGAATAGCTTGGTCTGCAAAGCTATGGAAAGGATCATCATGGACCTCATAAATAAAGATATTGCGGACCTACAGACACTGGATCCTACCCAGTTTGGCTTTGTTAAGGGCAGATCCTGCCACTTAAACCTGGTCGATTTCTTTGAAACAGTCACCAAGGCCATTGACGGGGGGAAGGTGGTCCACACAGCCTACCTGGACCTCGCAAAAGCCTTCGATACAATACCCCACTCGGGCATTATAGATAAGCTCACCAGCTTAAATATAAACCCCTATGTCACTAGATGGGTTGCAAACTGGCTCAAGGACAGAACCCACATGGTTAGAATTGCTGGAGCCAAGTCAGACTCCAAACCAGTTACAAGTGGCATGCCACAAGGCTCAGTCCTGGGACCTCTCTTGTTCGGTATATATTTCTCGGTGGTACAGGCCAACATGGAAGGACTGTGGCTGACCAAGTTTGCAGATGACTGCAAACTGGGCGCCATAATCAACTCTCCAGCCGACACAAGCATCCTCCAAAAGGGCCTCATAGAAACAAACAACTGGTGCCAGAGCCATGGCCTCAAGCTAAACGCCAAAAAGTGTATAGTCACCCCTTTGGCAAAAACAAAGTGCCCACAAATTACCACATAGGTGGTAATCCATTAAGTACAGAAGAAGTCATTAGGGACCTGGGGACCCAAGTTGATAGCAATCTCTCATTTGACAACCACGTGGCCAAAGTGGTTAGAAAAACATTTTATATAGCCCACCTAATCATGAAGGGATTCACATCTAGATCAGGGGAGGTCATCGTGCCTTTTTACTCATCCCTAATCAGGCCCATAATTGAGTACAATGCCCCTTTTAGGATGTACCTTACCAGACACCTGCAGCAACTGGAAAGACCCCAAAAGTACCTCACCAAGAGGATCAAAGGGCTCAAACAGATACCATATGCTGCCCAGTTAAAGAAACTCCAGCTCTACTCAGTGGCATACCACCTGCTCAGTGGCGATCTGTGCCTGATGTATAAAGCCATGTCCAACCCAGAATTAATGGACATGCTGCACCTCAGAAAATCCAAATCCCATCGAGCTACACGCTCGAGAGACTTGAACCTCAGCACTGAAATAAATAGGACATGCTGGAGGGACAGATTCATAACTCAGAGGCTCCCTTCACTCTGGAATAAAATCCCAGTCCAGGTTAGGCAGAGTCCCACATTGACTTTCTTCAAGAGGAATCTTGATGAGTGGATGGGGGATCGTAGGTTTATCCCGGCTATCACTTCTGTGTCACTGTTAAACAGAGGCACAGTATACTAACCTCAAAAAAAGGCATAGCAAAATTAATTTAAAATGGGTGGCGAAAGCCAAACACACTCTGGCTAGGCTTATAAATGCCCTAGGGCAGATAGCCTAGTATGAACCTATGAACCTATGAACCTAAAGTCATATTGACTTTAAAACTTTATTTCAGTGGACAGGTGATCCGCTATGGCAACCCCTAACTGGGAAAAAGCCGAAAGAAGAAGAAGAATTTCAGATATCTTAATATCTGCAATCTTGTGCCATTCATGAAGACCATTATGAACTCATCTGATATAACAAGAAATAAAACTTCATGCCTCCCATAAAATAATTCATTGTCTTTTATTTAAAGATATTCTTAGTGCATATACTAATAATGACCTGAAGGAGCCAACACTATGCAACATGCACATTTTTGTGCAATTTGTGATGTGATCTACCTGGTACAATACTAACATTATTAAATAATACTTAACAGAATGAAATCTGCTGGACACATCACAGACACAAAAGTAAAACAGAATAACAATGGTTTGAAATCAATCTATTATATTACATTTACATTTTTTTAAAACATTTTCAGTATTCACTCAGCAACAAACACTTCACATTAGGCAATCATAGTGTTTTAAAAGCAAGAGGATGATATAATATGTAAATATCAGTTACAACACGCATATCTCCAAAATGGATTATCTCACTTCCTTGCAGCACCAAATATTCTATTCAGTTTGCATTGCTGTTTCCCCCAAAATACTAAAATGTATTTACAATAGGGTTTCTCTCTCATACCAGTGAGAAAAGTGTGACTCTGACATAATCAAAAATAGATATTTTACATTTAAAATAATATAATTTTCTTTTAATTTAACTTTTTCACACAATCCAATTTGACAATCCTCTGTTTTTATACCTTACCTTTGTCCCAGCAACTGGCTGATTGTCTTTGGATTTTCTAATGCCAGTGAGGTTGGTATGCACTCCAGTCCCTTACCCTAACCCCAGTTCCAACACTTTGCCTTTTTGTAAATTGATATATACTAAACACCTCTTTCAACTCAACAAACAAACACACCCATCACTACCCTGCAAATTGACCCAATTAGAAAATTGCCACACTCATCTTAAACAAACCACAAAAAAAATCCACTTTAACAAGTAGCACTAATCTATGACTTGCTTCCATTTTATAACCCTTCCAATTCATAACCACAGTTCTCCCCTTTCACCTACACATATATCCAATTCTCCAATTATCATACTTTAATCAAATCCAATAAAACAACTGCAAGCTCACTCCTATCCAACAGTTAAACAACCAGCTGTAGTTCCTCCATATTTCTTCTCTCATTAATTTTCCAGACTCCAAATTGCCACTGTCTTATTTAATCACAATGCATTACCTCCACTAACTCTCACATCTACCTATATTCCCCTTTCGCTTCTCTGCTATCACCATGCCATTTAATTACTTCTCTTATACAAAATTCAAAGAGGCTATTGCAGTTCCTCAGTGTTTCATCTTAACCTATCCCTCTTCACTCCCAAACTATTATCCCAGTCTATCACAGCTACATGCTACCTACCCAACACTTATCACTAATCCCACTTTGCTATTTCTTCACTAATACCTCCCGCCTTTTATCGCCTTATCCGCTCTCCCTCTTAAGCAGTATATGGCATTCACTCACCTTCCTCATCCCACCACTCATTCCACCACCACACCACCACCACCTATCCTAGCAACAAAGCAGTCTCACTCTCAAACAGACCTCTTCCACACTATATAACAATTGTGTGGTCCATTATCTGGCATTTTCTCATCATATGCATGATATTTATTACTTCATGCATCATTATCACATAGCAATCTTCATATCATCAATCCCATCTCTCTCCAGACTTCCCACAACCCTCACTAATCATAATTCTCATTTTACCCACATTTCTTCCTCTCTGTGAAACTCCTCCTTCAGATGTCTCTTCAAATACTCCTATGGTTCTGTTCAACCCCAGAAAAAACTGAAGGAGTTGAGTCTATACAAACTCTTAGCCTCCAAAGTCCACAACTGTTGAGACATACACCCCAATCCAGACTCTTCATCTATGTCCACTTACAATTTCTTCTCTTCCTCCACTACACCCCTCTCTTCAGGCATTCCACGCAGGGACCACATCATGCAAAACATCCTCAAGACCAACACCATGAGTATAATAAATAGAATAACAGACCTTTATGTCTGGATAGCCTTGCTTTCATTCAATATCATTATTATCTCTGAAACCTCAATGTCAACAGGGATCAAATATGAAGAAATTATTCTTCCAGACTCTAACATCTACTGACTTGATAGTGCATCTAAAAAGGCATTGCTGTAATGCATAATGTATTCCAGCCCACTTGAGCTCTTTCTATACCCCAGTAATAACTCCATACCTTTTGTAATGCAGAACTCATCATATCCTTCCTCATCCTAAACACACATAAGAAGTTATGCATAGCTCCTTTAGACACCCACTGGCTGGCAATATCTTTGCTTTGGAAGACATTAAACATACCCTACTAAACAACGTTTCTTGAGACCAAAAGATAGACTGGCTTCTCTTTTCCCGTGACTACCTTCAGGATCACTAAATCTATTTGGCTTCTCTCAAGTCAGCCAAATCCCAAATAAAATCAACAAGTCCATGAGCAAACAATCCTTACTTGACTTTTCCATAAACTCTAGCCTTAACAAAATCTCATCAGTTGGAATATTGCCAAATGTCCTCAGTGCCCCCCCCCCATTTATGTAATGAGCTGAAGTATCCAAATGGCTGGAATAAAAAGTACCCAAATGGTTGAAAAAAACATCACTATATAGGTGTACATACTTATTACAACCCTGACAAATTAAAAATTACCCTAAAATCAGTTGGAAGATGTCATAGCAAGTTGATTTAAAATTACCTTCCTCAACATTCTAAACTAACAGCCACTTACATAAGAAAGAGGGTCTTGCAAAACATTACAAAACACTGCCTCTTGGCTATCCCTTGTTACAAACTGCTAATGCATAAAAGAAGCAGGGAGTGGAAAACCTGGCAGCAGTAACAGACCCAACAAAACTTTCAGAACTTTAGATATCTACGAAACCTTACCAAATACAAAGTTAAATCTGACAAAATTGTTCAGTACTTCATTTCACAATCCATCAACTACAAAAATGCAACAATGTTCTGGGAATCCAAAAAACAACTCATAAACCAATTTAAGACACATCACCCTTACCCCTGACATGTTCTAAATCCAGATGATTCTGCCACCTGGTCAAAATAAATAAATAAGTAAATAAATGGGCAGTTACAGGAGTCTACAAATGCTGGTGATGTTAACACTAGAGAAAACAATGGCGGACGTGATGTGAGGCTGAAAAAGGGCATGTTAAGGAATGTAAACAGAGAAATAAATAGAGAGGATGAATATCAGTGTATACCAATGATTTTAAAGGGAGCAGTGAGCAATTCTTGCAGAAATGAAGCTGGATTAGCAAGTATTCCACCTGGGCAACATCGTGAAGCTGTTCCAGTGACTTTTCATAATATGGCAAGTAAAATGGACTTAAAAGAGTGGTTGGAAGTGACTTTTGTATCTAAATTTTTGGATAATATAGGCAATGGACCACCAATGACTGATTCTTACAATGTAAAGCTAAACAAAATGTCGAAATTGATGTTAAAATTAGAATGTTAGATATTGAAAATGCTTATCTAAAACAATGTATTACAGAAGGCATTGTGCCTAAATGATTACGAGTGTGGAAATATCCCAATAATGTTGAATGTGGAAGTTTATTGCATAAAGAATTAATAGAAATTTTTAATAGATGCAGATTAGATGTATTTAAGGCTATGATAAAAGACAATGAAAGGGTGAAAGAAATTGTTCAGAAGCATATAAAACATGATCTTATTTTTACCATAGCATCTGAAAAGGCAAAGTATTATAATATCAGAACAGGAATTGATGAGAAATGCAATGAGCCTGTACAGAGAAAGTTAAAGAAATTAGAGAGGGATATCAATGACTATAAAAACAATACTAACTAACCGAAACCTAAGACAGTTAGAAGAAGAGAAGGGATAGAAGAGGTTAATTACATAGGAGATGAGGGTTTAATTAATGGGGAGAATGCACATAAGTGAAAATATTGGTGACCCGGATGCCTTCTTGGAATACCCACAACTGAGAAGATCGGAGAGGTTAAAGAGTAAGAATAATTATCATCAGCAAAATTTTCACTGGAGGAGGGGGAGGGGGAGAGTGAGATATTAGACACAGAAGTCATACCCCACCCTACAACATGTGATGTTATTCAAGTAGATGAGAACAATGAAAATAAATTTACTAAGAATGGTTTTAGTATTTATAATTTTTGTAGTGTTATTTTAACCAATGAACATTTTAGCCTCCTGTCGAAAGGCTTACAGTTTATACCTCAGAAAAGAGGTGACTTGGCTAAGGCTATAATAGACATTAAAACATTTATTAGGAAAATAAATTTGGGTATAATATTTTCACAACAGAATGGGGCTCCAATCAAAATATGTACTCAAAGAAGTACATACAACCCTCCTATACATTCTCAGTTAAAATTTTTTGAGTATGCTGTAGGAAACAAATTTAGAGAGAAATATACCAAGACAAAATACAAGGCAAACCTAAGTAACAAAGAAAAAATGTTTTAACTGAATTAAGACAGTACAAAGAAATTAGGGTTATGAAACTCGACATAGGTGGGGGAATTGCGATTATAGACTCCATAATATATGAAGGGAAAATGAAAGACATCTTGAAGGATATAAACACATTTGCAAATGTTTCTAAAAACTAAATTAACATAGCATATAGAAAATAAATATTATGTTAGATGACATGCTATGGGAAGGTTTGATAGATCAAAAAACTTATAAGTACTTGAAAGTAGAAAAAACAAAATTTCCCTCAATATTTGGAATACCAAAGACTCATAAGGATGAAGTAAATCCACCATTAAGACTGATAGTGTTAGCTGAGGGATCTAAAACCCTACCATTGGCAAAATTTGTGGATGCAAAACTTAAAAAGCTGTGGTTGAAGAGGAAAACAATCCTAAGGGACTCATGGGATTTCTTGAGGGAACTTAACGATGATTTATATAGTGAAAGTACTATGTTTGCAACAACTGATGTTGTGGGCCTTTTCAGTAGTATTCTCCATGATGTAGGGATGAAAATGCTAGAAGAAATAATTTTTGAAGATGGAGAAGTCACTAGAAATGACCAGTTATGTTTCAATTTGATTGACTTAGTGTTAAAATATAATTTTATACTTTTTTTAAAGGGGAGTTTTATCAACAAATACAGGGAGTGGCAATGGGAGCAGCATGTGCCCCAACGCATGCCAACCTAATTCTTGATAAATGGGATGAGGAGTATGTTTTAAAGTCCATATATTCAGGCCAATGGAGCCTTTACAGGAGGTTTTTGGGTGCTATTTGTATTTTATGGACAGGCACCCATGAGATTTTAGAAGAATTTTTACTTTACTTAAACACCACAACATTTTTAAGGTTCACCCAAAATGTTTTTAACAAACATTGCATTATTTGGACATTGAGATTTACAAGAACAATGGTACATTCAGTTCAAAAATTTATAGAAAAAAACTTTCTCAAATTCCTTCCTGCATTACAATAGTGCACGCCCTGCTCATTACAAGAGGAACATCCTTAAAGGGCAACATGTACGTGCCAGTAGGACGGTATCATGGGAAATTGATTAGGAGGAAGTTTGAATTTTTATTCAAGGAAAGGGGATACCCTGTGGACTTAATTTCTGAAGTAAGTAGGGAAGTTTATTTAGGAAGAAAAATTAAATTTCAACCAATTTTTGAAAAACAGGTAACAGCAGAAAAAGGTCTGGAACAAGATTATGGCAAAGCATTGATATTAGAATTTAATGGCAGCTCCAGACAAGAAAGGAAAGTGACAGAGACTGAGTGAAGCATATTTATTGGATTCACAGATTTGGGGGAGATCCCGAAGAAACCTTTGAAAGTGCTGTGTAGAAATTCCCAGAATTTAAAGAGCTTATTAGAAAATGATTATACAAGTGATAAAGCAGGAAAGAAAAAACGAGGAACTTATAAATGTGGACGTTGTTCTCAATGCACATATATTGCTAATAAGGAAAGAGTATTTTTGACAAGTAGAAACATAGGTTCATAGGTTCATAGGTTGGTACTTGGCTATCTGCCCGAAGGCATATATTAGCCCAGCCACATTGTGCGGTATTCACCGCCCCTTTAGTAGTTCCCTAGACCCTTGTACTAGCAGCTAGTACCCTTGGCACCTATCTAGTAGTGCTGTTGGTGTGATCCCCAGTGTGAACTTTCTGTTACCCATCCACTCATCAAGGTTCCTCTTGAAGAGTGATAGTGAGGGGTCAGTCTTATGTAGATCGGGACCCTGTTCCATAGTAAGGGAAGTCTCTGCGAAGGGAATCTATCCCTCCAGCATGTTCTATTCATTGTTGTGTTGTGGTTTATATCCCTAGAGCGTGTAGCTCAAGTAGATTTGGTTTTGCTAAGATGGAGCATGTTCAACAATTCTGGGTTGGACATGGCTCTATACGTTAGACAGAGATCGCCTCTGAGAAAGCGGTATGCAACAGAGAACAGTCTTAGCTTTTTCAATCATGCTGCATAGGGCAACTGTTTGAGGCCAGTAATCCTCTTGGTTAGGTACCTCTGTGGTCTCTCCAGCTGCTGGAGATGTCTAGCCAGGTACATTCCAATTGGTGCATTGTACTCAATAATGGGTCTGATGAGGGAAGAGTAGAAGGGCACCATTACATCCTTAGATCTTGATGCAAACCTTTTTGTGATCAGATGGGTCACATAGAAGCATTTTCTAACCACTTTGGCAACATGGTTATCAAAGGAAAGCTGACTATCTACTTGGGTCCCTAGATCCCTTATTTCTTCTTCAGATTTCAGGGGATTACCTCCTATGTTGTAATTTGTGGGTACTCTGCTTTTTCCAAAGGGGATTACTACGCATTTTTTTGCATTTAGCTTGAGACCATGGCTTTGACACCATACATCAGTCTCATTTAGGCCCTTCTGGAGGATCTCCATGTCAGCCGGAGACTCTGTTATAGCACCCAGTTTGCAGTCATCCGCAAACTTAGTCAGCCACAGCCCTTCCATGCTTCCTGTACTTCTGAGACGTATATGCCAAACAGGGGGAGCCCCAGGACACAGCCCTGAGGCACACCACTCATTACTGGTCTGGATTTGGACATAAATCCCACTATTCTTAATTTATGGGATCTGTCTGAGAGCCAGTTTGTGATCCATCTTGTGACGTAAGGGTTTATGCCCAGGCTGGTGAGCTTATCAATAATACCTGAATGAGGAATGGTGTCAAATGCTTTAGCAAGGTCAAGGTAAGCTGTGTGTACCTCCTTTCCCTTATCTATAGCCTGAGTAACTGTCTCAAAGAAATCCACAGATTTCAACAGAAACAGATGGGTAACTGGCAAAGACTTTTATAATTGTGGGTCTGTTGGCCTTGTGTACCTGCCCATTTGTGATGAATGTGAATCCTTCTATATTGGCAAGACAGAGCGTATGTTAAGAAGGAAGATTTATGAGCATTATTATGACATCCAATGCAAAAAAGACTCAAATGCTCTGTATAAACACACAAGGTCATGTGAAAAGCACATTACTCATTTTTCGTGTTAGAACAGGTAAAAAAAGAAGTAAGAGGGGGGCTATGGGAAGAAAAGGTTGAGTATAAAGAGTTATGGTGGCAGTTAACTCTACAAGCTACTACTCCACCAGGACTCGATGACAATATTTCCATAACCCCAGTGCTAAAAATGAGAGCAGCTAAACTATAACAAGTCAGAGGAAACAGTTTTATTTTTGTTCATTTAGAGTGTAATTGTAAACTGTAGTTTTCAATCATGCCCCCTGAGGGTGCTATTACTATGTTAAACAGCTAACGTGCATGACTATACATTAAATGTTTTTTAATTCATTAATTTTATTAAATGATTTTAAACATTTTAAATGTTTTAAATTTTCTTAAAATTTTAAATTGTTTTAATGCTTATAAATATTTTTGTAGGGATATTTGTATATTAATGTGTGCATCCACTTTTTAATGATTTTAATATGACACCTCCTTTTGTTTTAATATTCATTATGTGTATTACTGTGATACCTTACTGTGGTTTTTTATTGGTGGTTTTCTTGATTAGTTAATTGTTTAAGATATCTAAGGGAATGATTAGTTTAAATATGCATCTGATGAAGTCTTATTAACTTGGACAAAAATGCTGTGAGTGCAATTACGTTTATGTGCTTGAACTGTTTAATAAACCAGCTTTTGGGTCTGGAATAGAGCCAATTATTTTTCTTTGCCTGTGGTACCTCTTTTGACTTGGACTTTGGAGATTTTTGTGTTTTGGTACCAGTTCCAGTTTTGATTTAAATAAATAAATAATCAATTACATATTTGAGTCTTCTCGATCAATTCAGCTTTTCCAAACACATGCTCTCAACATGTTGGGGGTTTGTGGGGTTCTTCCGCTTCTGTCCCAGCTATCTAACCCAAATCAGTACCAAACAGTGATAACTCAAAGTTTACCACATCTCTTCACCCAGGAGTCTAGAACATATGGCCTCAGTTCTGATTAAATTACTGCAGAATCAATTCTTAACCTTTGGCACAATGCATTTGGGTACAATTATAGTTATAAGTAGTCCTATGTTTAAGCATTGTCTTTGTTATACACAGTCCAAGACTAGCACAGAAATCCAGTAACAATTCACCAGCCAGAGTCAGATCAAATTCCTCTAGATTTCATCCATTTTGGTATCCCCGTAATTCCACAACTTCATCATTTTCTACATGAACCGACTGTACATTTAGAGGTAAGACTAAATAAGCATAGTTAGCATGTTTAACCTTCTATACATGCATTGGTCTTTTTATCTGGAACGCAATGCCATTCTACATCTAAGATCCAATTTCCAATGTAAAGATCTATTTCATCATAATCAATACAATTACTATCTTTCAACTAAAATCCCACCTCTTATAGAATCATAGGAGGTTACTAGGCTATCAACCCAGAAGCCATTTCAAGCCTAGCCATTTCATCCCAAGGTAATACCATAGATACTCCAGTCAATACTTATAATTGTATTTATTAATGACTGCCCATGTCCAGGAGGGTTGTGGGCACTATCTCTAGTAAGAATTTACAGTGCCACATCCACTCATCCAGGTTCTTTTTGAACAATGTTATAGAGGTGCTCTGCTTCACATGAATTGGCAGCCTATTCCAAAGATGTGGCAGTCACTGGGAGACAAATCTGTACCTACAGCATGTCATATTCAAGTTGCAGACCATATTTGGGTCCCTGGAATGGGAAGCTCTAGTCCTGTTTTATTTACAGATGTGCAGTAAATTCATTAGGTTTGGGTTAGAGATTGCTCTGTAAGCCAGGCATAAGTCTCCCATAAGAAGTTATAGAATACTGAGTATAGTGATAGGAACTTTAGTCAGTCTGTGTGACCTCTGAGGTCTCTCCAGTTGCTGCAGGTGCTTTGTACAGTACACGATGAAAGGGGCATTATACTCAATTATGGGTCTGATTAGTGACAAGAATAGAGGGGTTTTAACCTCCTTTGCTCTAGAGGCAATGCCGTTGTTAATCAAGTGTGCTATGTAGGAAGACTTCCTTACTACAGTAGACACATGGTGATCAAAGTTAAGGTCACAGTCTACTTGTGATCCCACATATCTTACCACTTTGCAAGTATGTAAGGTATTGCTGTTAATGTGAATGAACATTGTTTTTACTGCATGGAATGATGATGCATTTCTTTGCATTCAGTTTGAGACTGTGAGTTATACACCAGCCATTGGTTTGCATAAGACCCTCCTGAAGTGTACTGACATCATTTGGGGTTTTTTAGTAATTGCACACAGTTTGCACTCATCTGCAAACTTGGTCAGCCACAGCCCCTTAGTTTTGGCCTTAACTTCTGATAAATATATACCAAACAGTAGGGGGCCCAACACTGTCCCTTGTGGCACCCCACTGGTGGCAGGTCTGCTGGTGGATGTGGAGTAACCCACTTTGATAGTGTGTGACCGGTTTCTGAGCCAGTTGGCAACCCAACTTACACCAAAGGGGTTTACAATTCAGTTTGCTAAGTTTATCGATAATAAATGAGTGAGGGATTGTGTCAAAGGCCATTGCCAAGTCGAAGTATGCTGTGTGCACAGATGTGCCATCATCAATGGCCCTGGTGACACTTTCAAAGAAATCCACCAGGTTTAACAGAGAGGATCTGGCCTTGATAAAGCCAAATTAGGTTTGATATAGGGTTTGGAGGTCACTTATGTCTTTATTTATGAGGTCCATGACAATACCTTCCATGGCCTTACAGATGAGTCTGGCCAGACTTATGGGTCTATAATTCCTTGGGTCTGTTGCTGAAACACCTTTATGGAAGGGAATATCTGTTGCTGTTCTCCATTCCAGAGGAACAAAGCCAGTGGTTAGGCTGTGATTGAGTAGGGTACTTAATGGTGATGCTAGTTCCTGTTTCATTTTGTTTAGAAGACAGCCCAGGTTGCTGTCTGGTCCCATAGAAGCTGTGTTTTTTGCCTTAGACAAGGCTTTAATGACCTGCTCTTTAGATAGGTAGGGTGGGAGTTGGGGGCAAGCTTTGTGATAAGTTTGGAAGGAATAAGGGAGTGACATTTTTGCCATATTTGTCCCCTAGCAAGGTTGCTCTCTCTGCAGGATCAGTGAGAGTGATACCATTAGTCACTAGTTCGAACATGCTTGGGTCCTACCTTTTAAGCTATGCATGTAGCTGTAAAAGGCCTTGGTGTGATTGCTACGTTTTTCCTCAAAGCTACCCTTAGAGGATTTGACATGTTGTCCTATTTATCTGTTGAAGCTGAGAAAGGTGCTTTTCCATTGTTGTGGTCTTGCCTTAGTTTTCTTGGACAGCAAATGTTTGCATTTGTTGTAAAGTTTTTGATGCTGGATGTCCACCAGTGCAACTTTTTTTACCTGGGGCTCTGGCTTTAGTTCTCTCTGGAAGAGTTGAGTCTATACACTTATACAAGTTACTGTACAGGACTTTAGTGTAATCTTTGGTGTAGTTACCCCTTCTAGCTGGGGTTGGGGCTTGAAATGCATTAATACCTTCTCTAGAAGGGTATAGTTTGCTTTGGTGAAGTTTCTAAGTCTGACTTCGCTCTTTCTGAGTTCTGGTGATAGTGCTAGTTCAAAGGCAACTGATTTGTGGTCAGATTTAACTAATGAGGACCTGACAGTTGCAGTAGTGCATCTGTTTGTCATATTAGTGTGGACCAGATCTAGTATGTTTGCTCTTCTTGTTGGGGTTTGAAACATTTGCTCCAGTCATCTGAATTGCCAAAGTCAAGAAACTTTTGCGCTAGTGAGTGACGCCTATAGGTTTCTCAGTTGATGGTGGGATAACTGAAATCCCCCCATGACCAGAGTAGCAATATTTGGATTGACTCCAGTTTGGTCAAGTAGGCCTCATGCACATCATGATCCATGGAGGGCGATCTATAACTAGCTATGACTTGAATGGGGCTCTTACCCACAGTAATCTGAACATGTAGTAACACCATGGAGTTGTCTAGTCTAACTAGTCGGGAGGTGAATTTATCTCTAATATAGATAGAAACACTGCCTCCTTTGGTTCTAACACATTCATTTTGTAGTCTGAAGGTGTGGAAGGCATTATAGCCTTTCAAGGCTGGGGTACTCTCTGAGGCTTTGAACCAGATTTTTGTGGCTGCAAACATCTACATCCTCCAGTGAAAGCCTAGTAGTGCCAGGTGCAAACCTTCTCAAGCGAAGCAGCGATGTTTGTCCACCATGTCATCCCAGGCTAATAGAAACTGGATTCCCTTTGAATGACACCAAAAACTAAGCCAATTATTGAAATCGATATTTTTTTTTGTTTATACTGTGGCATCATTCTAGGTGAAGGTAATATGCTGCTTAAAGCTAGGGACATACCTGTCTGAGACTCATACTCGGAGAGCTTAATCATGTCTCAATCTATATAGTTCAGTGAGGTATGTCTCAGGTCACTCACGCCAACATGAGCTATGACAGCGTCATAATGGTACTTGTTGCTGAGAGACCTGAGTGCATGCTTGATCTGACGAATCCTGGCAGCAGACATGCAGCTGACCATGACTTTCTCCTTATCTAACCTGGTGAGTGGGACATCCATGTGTCTCAACTTGGAGTCTCCAATGAGAAGCAAATTTGTTTTTTGAGTGTTAAGCCTTAAGGGCTTGGTAGGTGACACAGTTGTGGTGCTATGTGTCTTGGGTACTGTGGGAACTGTGTTAGTTGTAGTGGTCTTTTCTTTTGGAGGTCTCTAGTGTTTTGGTAAGTTTTTTGAGAGAGCCTCTGTGTATGCTAATTTATGTGTTGGATGCATATTATGTGTATGATTAGTGGTATTATGTGCATGAGTAGTGGTGGGTGACTGAAAACCTCATCAGTGTTACTGTTTTGAGGGTGAGAGAGCAGGGTTTCAAGATTCTTGGTGTAGATACATCTCTCGCACTCTGTACAAGAGTGAGTTACTAGTAGAGGGTTGTCAGTGTACATGAGGCAGTGGCTACACTGCCTCTGGAGACTCAAGTCAACAAGGTTGGCAAGAGAAACAAAGGTAGTCCAACTGTCCATAATACTAGCTTTGAAGAACTGTTATTACAAAGAGGGTGCTTTCAGGACTGATTTAGTAGCTGCTCTGTAGATGGGTATTTCTGATGGGGGTTTTGCAGGGAATGAGTCTGTAAAATAGTTGCACACAACTTTTTTAAGAAGAAGCTGCCTAGCTTGAGTTGGGCCCTGGGAACTCACAATGAACATCACTTCCTGCCTGACTATTCTGAGTCAGTCACTGGTCACTGACAATAAGCAGCACTTCCTAGCATGGCTCCATTGGGATGTTACCAACGTATCTTTCAACTGTCTAGATTTTTGCAGAATGCCCAGAGTTTTGCTTCATACTTTCGGTCTGATCATCATAAAATTTGTGGTTTTCTGACAAATTATTTAGGACTGAAATCACTAAATAAAGACAGGCATTTGAGTTTCAGACTTCATATCTATGAGAAAATGCATGCTAACACATGACCTGCCATTCTAATAACTTTTTAAGTTTATAAGAGCAATATTTAAAATCTGTCCCTATTTATGGGCCGTAGACCGCCCATTATCTTTGGCTTTGTCCAGAAGGTTTGCACTAAGAGGATGAATGGTATAATACCCAAAATATCAGTTACAGGTATGTTTTCCTTATTCTTTGAAAGACCCGCCACTGCGTTTGTACCTGGATAGACCGGCAAAATTGATAGCTGGTGGAGTGGTTAAGGTACATACTTTACAAATAAGGTATAATGTTTGATTCTCACCTTTGAGGGAATTTATCTAAGTTTAAAATGACTCTCAAGAGGAGCTGGCCAAGTATTTGCATATGAAATTATGAATAAATTTGGGTCATCACAATTTTTCTGACCCATTCTCTTAAGTATGTTTACAAGAGTGACCTTACTAGGACCATAAAGTTCCAGGTACCAAAATTCTACCAGTAACTCCATCATAACAAGGTCAGAATCCCAGAAGGGAAACACTGCTTAGCAGGTAAACAAATAAAATAACTGATCATTTAATATATCTAAAATAAGATTGTATGTATGTGTGCAAAGTTATGTCTCTAGATTTTAAAGACACAATATTAGCAATGTGCCTGTTGAATAAGCAAGGACCATAACTGAAATTCTCAAAATTGAAGAAGGAGATGTGTGAGTGGGGGATATATATTAAAGCTGTGATTGCTGTCATCTGGAATGTACTGTTTAGTCCAAAGTATAACAATCTTGAATCCTCTATGTGCAAGTAGCAGGAATTTGGGGAGTCCTACCCTCTTATTGACAGTTGCATTTTAAAAACATCTTGAAATTTTTAACAGCAATTTGTAATTCCCTCTTATTTATCTTGATTCAGGTTTATTTTTCAATGTTGAGACTTCAATTACTGGTGTAGCACTTCTTGGTTGTGCACTTCACAGCAGCTCCAAAAATGTATGAACAACTGAGAATGGGGGGGGGGGGGCTACTGACAGAGACAGGCAAACAGAAACAAGAGGAGAGATAAAATAAAACTGACATGATGCATAACTTACTTTTCACAGATCCGGAACAGGTGTATCGTGTAATTTGCCATAGTATGCCATTATTTCCAGAAAGCTGTTACTGACCCAGAAGGGAGAGTCACACTGGGGAGACTATATTGAAAAGGGGAGGTGATCTTTGATGATTTTAACTATGACATGGGGCTGAGGACATTATTTGTCTCCCCTGTAGGAAGGGTTTGCACAATTCAAGACTGCTGTGCACAATAGCAAAGATTAAATAGGGATTATGATACCAACAGGGACTGAGTTAAGCGGGAGAATGAGGACTGTAAAAAGGCTTTGCCATGATGAAGCTGTCTGTAGCATTGTCAGTTTCACAGGAAGGTTGTTCCCTGAATTTGTTAAAAGAAGGCCAGCATTTATATTGAAGTATTAAAAAAAATAAAAATACAAGAGGAAATTTGCATTTATGTCATATACCTTCCAACTTCAGGAGAACTGACACAGAGGAAGCATTTACAACCATCCCACCATATTCAATCCCATTGTGGTCAGAAAAGTCAATTGTTTCACATTGTTTACAATCACGATGCAGTTGGACCCCAGTCTCACAGACAGGTACTTAGTTAAGGTACCAATACCTGCACAAACACAATGACTCCTTTCTCCATAAAATGAAGACTGGTGACAGGTCTGAAATCTGGTTGCAATAATAAATAAGTACCATGAAAATATATATCAATATATGTATAGGGAGTCCTGCGTTTTATCAACTGATGTTACGTTTCATCAAAAAACGTACATCAGTGATGCTTTTCATTGAAACATATCAGTGTGAGAGAATGTTAATGTAATGCTCCAGTCTTTTGCTTACATTGCTAAGGAATGGCACTGACAGTGCATACACTGAGATCAAATAACAGTGTGATAAAGGAATTTATCTTTTTTGACACTGCTGTAAGTTTTCAGAAGAAGCATATTTTCAATGGAAGGAGTGTGGAGGATTCGGGGAGCTACGCACCAATGCAAAATAATTGTTATAAGTGTATTCTTTTACTTTTTACATTGACTTCTCAAAGGAACACTTGTGTGTCATTTCTTTTATTTTTTTAACAATGATCATTCAAAGTTTTGCATCTGATGTCTTTAACCTTCATTTAGCATAACATTGGTGAGTCAATATAAATGATATACCCATATTAAATTGTTCAGCTTGCTCATTTTATTTTTTCTTATAATGTCAAATATGTTAAGGAATATAACTTTATAATGTAAAGGCACTTCAAATAAAGTTCTTTTGGAAGAACCAATTATATAAGGTTAAATCTCTGTGGTTTAGCAGTTAAGATGTTCTTCATGTTTCACTGTTGCAGTCATTACATTTGGGTTATCTGCTTGCAGGTAGACCTCAGTCAGCCTGATTAACAAAGTCTTGGGTTCTGCGTCGGTTGCTGTCCCTTCTTCCATGATGTCAAGTCATCAGGGGTATAAAACATGCAGCCAATGCCATTACATCAGTCTTTCTTGGCCTGCGCTGCCCGAAGCAGAAGCAGTTCCCAAGTGCCGGTCAGCCGACTCCTGAAATTTTCGTTTTCGAGTTTCAGAACCGAAGTCTTCAACTAAGGCTAAGGACCCCATTGGGGAAACTTTTTCTTGCTCCTTACCGATGTCAGTAAAAGTTAATAATTGCATTACTTGTGGAAAGTAAATACCTCATAAAGATTTTCATTCGTATTGTATTCCTTGCCTAGGCCCTGACCATGATTTATCTTGCTGTCGGATTTGTGCTTTATTTAATCAGTGCACTGTCTGACGTCGGTATATTTTCGCCTCTAAATATTTCGGTTCTCAGTTTAATTATCCAGAAATGTCTTCTGTTAGCCATCCAACTACTTGAATTCCAAAAAATTGCAAAGATAAAGACAGAGACAGGCCGTAGAGGTTAAAAACTGCCGACGTAGCTTCTCCTAAGAAAGTCCCCAGTCGCCGGTACTCAGTGAGGTGCTTTCGCAGCCCCTGATACCCACTACTTCTGATTTGCAGGCCTCTACTGAGACCCATTCGGAGTCCAGTATGCCGCAAGATGCTTCAACTATGGAACCCACGGATGTCTCTACCTTGGATGAGTCCAGAGCTGCTGTGCAGGCACCGGCTTCTGAGGGTGTATTCAGGCCTACAGACTTGCATATTAAACTGACGCCTCCTTCTTCACTTAGACCTAAATCTCGAACAATGCCTAAAAAAACGACGCCCAGGCCACGTGCTCAGGCCTCTTCACCTAAAAAACAAATGATAAGAATGGCTGAAGATTTAATTACTCTAATCAGGGGTAGCCACCCCCCCCCCTTTCTAAGAGGCCTAGGACTGAAGTTGTTTATGAATTTTCTGACCACAATTCTGTTTTTTTCTGATTCTTCTGATGATCTGAATTTGCCCTCATCTACTTATGAGGATTCTAATGTAGAGGACTCCATTCCCTCTGCTTCCCCTCCAAAGGATTTTCCTTTGGAGAAACCTTGCATACTGTAAGGGAGCATTTCCACTGGGAAAACCAGGATTTTTCTGATTCAAAAAAGAGGCTTAGGGATTTCTTACTCCTGCCTCAGCATAGGCCTTTAGCTATTCCTCCTGTACTAGACATTATTGATGATGCTTTTTTGGAATCTAGTGTGGCCCCTGATTCCTTGCCTCCTGCTCCCAGAAAACCAGACAGATACTACAGGGTCCCTGAGTCACACAAGTTCCTTTTTAAAAATCCTATTGCGGATCCAGAGACTATTTCACAGGGGCCCAAGGGCATTAAGGCTTCTACTGCTAAAAATCCTACCCCTTCTGATAGAGATTCCTGGGTGCAGGATAGATGGGGTAAGAAGGTTTACACTTCTGCAACCTTGGCCATCAGGGCTTTAAACTGCCAGTTTCATATGTTAAAGTATCAGCAACATGTAACTGGATTGCTTAAACAGAAAATTATGTTGATTCCTGACTGTGTTTAAAATAAAGAATTACAGAATTTAATGCATTTTGCTGAACAAGTTGGAAAACATACTTTGCAATGTGGTTTTGATTCATTAGATGCCTCTTGCAGGGCTGCTGTTACTGGGTCTGTGCTCAGAAGGCATGCTTGGCTAAAGGAGCAATCCTTGCCTGATCATGTTAAAGCTAAATTGTTGGATGCTCCCTTAAATCAGGACTGCCTGTTTGGCAACAAGGCTGAGGAAGTTCTTAAAAAGATGGAAGATAAAGCTAAATCTATGCAAATTGTTAAAGATTTCTTACAAGTCCAGCCTCCTAGATTTAGTAGGCACTGGCCCTCTAATAATTTGTCCTTTCCAGCCTCTTCCAGGTCTTCTCAAGCCAAACCCAGACACAGCAAAAGCCCCAGGTTTCAGTCCCAGGGGACACACAGGACTAAGCAGTGGGGGGCCTCCACTTCCAAATCTGGGAGAAATAAGACTCCCCCCTATGGTAAACTGTCTCAATGACTTCTGTTTAAAATTTCCAAGCACTTATCAACTGACTGCCCCTTTGGGGGAAAAGATTGTTCTTCATGCAAAGAACTGGGAATTCATTACCCAGGACAAATGGGTCTTAAATATAGTGTCCCAGGGATACAGATTTCACTTCCACACATTGTCAACACCAAGCGGGTGGCTGGACCTACCCCCAAATCAGTGGGTAGAGGCCCCAAAACAAGTACTTTCTCTCTTAAGCATGGGGCTCGTCAACTGGTACCAGAAGAGGAAAAGGGACAAGGTTTCTACTCAAGGCTTTTCCTGGTACCCAGAAAAGACAATTCATGATGTCCTATCCTGGACCTCTCTACTCTAAACACCTTTTTGGAAATTCCAAAATTCAAGATACTGACTCTTCACCAAATACATCCTATGCCGGGCAAAGATGCTTGGTTGGCAACACTAGATTTAAAAGAAGCATACCTGCACATCCCAATCAGGGAATCTTGCAGAAGATACATACGCTTCAGTTCTCTGCACTGCCCTTTGGCTTATCTACTGTGCCCAGGGCATTCACAAAGTGCCTAGCTCCAGTTATTGCATTTTGCAGGCAAATAAATATTCAAATATACCCATACCTGGACGATTGTCTAATTCAGGCAGAAAGCCAGGACATACTTTTGAATCATCTGGCCTTTGTACAAATGATTCTAATTTATCTGGGGTACACCATAAATGAAAAGAAATCAAACCTGGTACCCTGTCAACAAATTATATTCCTGGGAGCAAGCTTGAATACAACTTCCCAGATGGCTTACCTCACGCCAGAGAAAAAATTCATTTGACAACCTACTTCAAACAAGTGGCCACAACAACTCTGCTATCTGCAAGACAAATACTGCAAGCCTTGTAGTTCATGGCTTCCTGCATTCTTCTAATTCCATATGCAAGACTGCATATGAAGAAACTACAGTGGTCTCTAAAAAGCCTATGGTGTCAACCTTCTCAGGATCTAGAAACAATGATTCCTATCATACCTTGCCTACACCTAGAATTCCTTTGGTGGGCAGAGGCCTGCCACCAAAACAAGGAACTACCTTTCACACCACCCCCTGCCACCCAAATATGACAACAGACACATCAGACAATGCATGGGGGACTCACCTGGCAGGGAAGTGCATTCAGGGCAAATGGAACCCAATTCATATGCACCTGCATATCAATCAAAAAGAAATGTTAGCTGTACAGAATGCTCTAACAGCCTTCAAGGACCACATTTTTCCAAGTCAACTTGTGGTAAAGACGGACAACACCATTGTTATGTGGTACATAAACAAGCAGTGGGGTACACATTCTTACCCCCTATGCAGACTAGCCATGGCACTGTGGAACACATCCTTGAGCTACCAAGCGCACCTACAAGCTCAATTCCTGCCAGGAAAATTTAATACACTGGCAGACGGACTAAGCAGAAACCTTATGGACCCACACGAGTGGAAACTCGAACCAAGGATTTTTAACATGTTGACAAGCAAATGGAGGAGCCCAGATACAGACCTATTTGCATCTCCCCAGAACTACCAATTGGAGAAATTTTGCACAAGGACTCCCCCCAAGCAAGCCTGGAAAGAGGATGCTCTGTCCTTCAGCTGGAAAAACCTATCAGTCTATGCCCCCCCACCTCTGCTTTCCAAAGTACTACTAAAAATCAAACAGGACAAACCAAGAATGATTTTGATTGCTCCAGACTGGCCACACCAACACTGGTACCCCCCCCCCTGTGCAGTGTATCATGGTTATCCCCATGGCACCTGCCTCAGACTCCTTCCCTGTTGTCTCAGCAGGGGAACCAGATTCTACACCCTCAGCTTCTAACACTAAACCTTGCAGCCTGGCTAATTACATAATCTCTCCTCTACCATCCCTCAGTAAACCTGTGATGGATATCATTTTAGAGGCAAGGAGGCCTAGTACTAGAAAATCTTATGCTGAAAAATGGAAAAGATTCTGTGCTTGGAACCAATCTCAAGGGATGAGCACAGCAGCACCCAATTTACCTCCGATTTTACAATACTTAATTGAGATGCTTCACAAGGGTCTGTCTTTTTCCTACATTAAAATCCACGCCTCAGCCATTTCAGCTCATTATAACACAGAACCTCCCCTCTTCTCTCATCCACTGCTCAAGCAGTTCCTCAGAGGGGCCAAAAAGTTGAGACCACCCAGGAGAACTCCAACCCCAGCCTGGGACCTTAACTTTGTTTTGGAGAAACTCACTCTACTCCTTTTGAGCCAGATGCTACTGCAGACTTAAAATTTCTTTCTTGGAAAGCAGCTTTCCTTTTAGCAATCACTTCAGCTAGAAGGGTATTTGAATTACAGGCCCTAATGGCAGTGGAGCCTTTCATCATCTTTCATGTGGACAGGGTGTCCCTCAGAACCAATCCATCCTTAATGCCCAAGGTGGTGTCCAGTGTGACTCTTAATCAGTCTATTCATTTACTAACCTTCTTTCCCAATCCACAGAACAAAGAGGAACGGATACCGCATTCCTTAGATGTGCACAGACAACTTAGATTCTACTTGGACAGGACTAAACCTCAAAGGAAATCTGAACAACTGCTGGTGGCATTTGCTGCAGGGGCAGAGGGCAAGGCTATTTCAAAGCAAACCATTTCTAAATGGATAGGCCATTGCATTAATTTCTGCTATAAGCACCATGGAAAACCTATCCCCCAAGGGATCAGACCTCACTCCACCAGGGCTGCATCTACCTCTATAGCCTTTCTAAGAGATGTCCCTACCAGGGACATCCTAGAATCTGCTACCTGGAGTTCTGTGCATACTTTCACCAAGCATTATCATTTGCCAATTTTCTCTAAATCCAGAGCTGGCTTTGCCACTGCAGTCTTGCAGGGCCTTATAGCTGATCCTGATGCTATCTAAATTCCTCCTCCCAACCATAGCTTTGGGAATCTACCCAAATGTAATGAATGCAACAGTGAAACACGAAGAACATAGCACAGTTGTGTACACTTACCATAAATGTAGATGTTCGAGTGTATTCACTGTTGCAGTCCTGGTTACCCTCCCTCCAGTCCCCTAACTTATTTTGGCTATACCTCTGCTTTCCTATACTATGCTTAAAAGTCTTTTTGGTGTATTTGCTTTTTTGTTGGAGGTATATCATTGTACTTTTATATTTAATTGCTCCCCATTTGGGGGGCACCTGACATCTGGGGCAAGAAAAACTGATGAAATGGCATTGGCTGCATGTTTTATACCCCTGACAACCTGATGTCATGGAAGAAGGGACAGCAACCGACGTAGGACCCAAGACTTTGTTAATCAGGCCGACTGAGGGCAACCTGCAAGCAGATAACCCAAATGTAATGACTGCAACAGTGAATACACTTGAACATCTACATTTATGGTAAGTGTACACAACTGTACTTTCCATAGATACATAGATACACAGGGAAATGAATGAAGTAATTTTTAATATTTGATAACAGGCAAATTCATTCATGATCTAGTTTGGCCGAATACTTGTTTCCCCACCTCACTGCCCACCCATTAGCTCTTCCAATGCTGACTTTACATGTTGTTCTCCTGGGGATAAAACCTGATTGCAAAATATCATCATCGAGGTATCCGTCAGTGTTCTGCCTCTATAGGCCTAGATACTCCCTCAGTGGTTACACAATCGTACACACACTGATTATGGCTCCCTGTGTGGCTATACATGTTCCTTTACATGTACCATAAAGACTTCCATAGGAATATGTGATCAAGTGACGCTAAGTAACATAATAGCAGTCATTGTTTTTAATAGGAAATCATTCTCTGTCATTTCTAAGTATGCAGTGGCAGAAATTCCCTTCTTTCGGGAGATACTGCTCTTCTTTTAGTTGGTAGAACAGTAGAGTTGGTATATATATATATATATATATATATATATATATATATATATATATATATATATATATATAAGTCCTAAGGGGAATGGAGTTTGCCCCCCACACACACAGACATACACATGGAGGGGATGCTTGAAGTTAACTGTGTTTCAAGCATTGATTTTTCTAAATTTCAGAATTTCAGATGCTCACAGATTTGCTATTCATAGATTCATAGTAGAAAGTTATATTATCAAATATTATTTCTTAACAAAACAAAAAGTAAAATAATCTGTAATAGTTGAGTGTACAATAAGACATTCTCATGTCCTGTGCTGTGCCTGGCTACAGTGCAGCCTTGGAAACATTTTACTAGATGACACAATGCAAACATTTAGACTGCAGCACAAACTTCTTACAGCAATTTCTCCAGTTTCAGCTTATTGTTATACAAGAAGACTGAATCAGTGAAAGTGGGCCAGAACCTAAGAGTAAAACTGGACATTAGAAAGCATACCTTTAAACTCTGCTTGATTACAGTTAGACAGTCCAAAAAAATACTAAACATCAGATGTAACATGAATAAAGCTATTATCTATTGTCTGCTCTTCAGTAACTTGAACTGAAGCTAGTGTTGGCTGAATTTTGTTATTTGCTAGTAATTACAGGTGTGGGGGTAGCCACATTCTTTGATTTCCTGTCCTTGCATATTTAAACTGGTGCATGTGAAATAATTCCTGTTTTAAAACTTCAGCTTGGCCAGCTAAGAACTTGGTTATATTCAACTGGACGTATAAGAGAATTTAAGTACCTTTATCTGCTCTTTTTTTTTAAAAATACAGTATTTAATTTGAGAAGGAATTGTTAACTGAAGTTATTCTGCTCTTCAGTTATTCCCACCTACCCGCCCTGTTTTTGTTTTGGTGTTAATCTTAGTGGCATTGAAACTGCCCGCCTCAGCCTGCCTCTGGGCCCATCTCATTTGCTCACTCAACTGAGTGCAGTGAGATCATATTCTGATTTCAGGCACTCCTACTGTGTACAAAGAGAGCATCTGGGAAATAGAAAAAAAAAAATTAAGCTTATTTCCTGCCTTTCTTTTTAAGTGGTACAGACTATTTGTAGGCTTCTGAGCCCCCAAGCCCTTCTGTGTTTGAGGGAAGCCTTCTAGCTTGTTTTTTTTTCTTATAACTTGCCAGTTTTCTAGTTTCAGCACTCAAATCTGTTTCTTTGATCTCAGCACTTGTTCAGAAAAAAAAAAAAAATGTTTCATCTGCTTTTACTGTACTTGTGTTTTTACCTACTTCTTTTTACTTTTGCATCATCTTATAATAATCAATTGTATGTATTACTGCTTGGTGTAACTCATTCTAAGCCTTTTGGTTTAAACACTTGGGCTTTGTACCAGTTAGTTGTTTTGCACTGAGAGGGTTTGTGGTCTGCACTGTTGTGGCAGAACAGGTAGCTTACATCCTTCTAGGTTGAGAACTGCTGATTGAGGGCTCAGTGTCTGTTATTCTAAAAGTGTATTAATTCTGGTTTAAGCACTTGGGCTTTCAAGCCAGTTATTTTACATTAAGAGGGTTCGTGGTCTGCACTCTTGTGGGAGGAGAGGCTGGACTCTGCCCTTCTGAGCTGGGAATTTCTGGTTAAAGGCTTATAGTGCATGCATATCTGAACTGTTTCTTACTGAAGTTGGTGCGCCTTGTTTGCTGTGGCATAGATTGGATTCGGGCCTGCTGGATCTAGCTTTGTTTGTGTAACTTGAGCACTAATCCAGACATTCTCTAAAGTATTCAATGGTATTTATTACTGCTTGAATGTAACTTGATTAAAGTGTAGCTATCATTCAAGTCTTTTGGATTAAGCACTTGGGCTTCAGACCAGTTGTTTTACATTAGGAAGGTTTGTGGCAAGCACTGTGGTGGCAGGACAGGTAGCTTTCATCCTTCTAAGTTGGGAACTGCTGATTGAGAGCCCAGTGTCCAAGTGTATTAGTTCTGGTTTAGGCACTTGGGCTTCAGGCCAGTTATTTTACATTAAGAAGGTTCGTGGTCTGCACTCTTGTGGGAGAAGAGGCTGGACTCTGCCCTTCTGAGCTGGGAATTTCTGGTTAAAGGTTTATAGTGCCTGAATATTTGAACTGTATCTTACTGAAATTGGTTCACCTTGTTTGCTCTAGCATAGACTAGATCCAGGCCTGCTAAATCTAGCTTTGTTTATATGCTTGTTGTTTGTTTGCTTGTTATTTCCCTGGAAGCTAATTCCACCTAATACGCAACTTCTCAGCGCTTCTGTGGATCACTAGTGATATCTGCATTGCTTACTGTACTTATTTCCTTGTTTCACTTGAAAGAAAGTTACTGTTTGTCGTTTTTGCATTTAGTTACTTGTAACACATTGCACTCAAGTTACCTGGCACTTGCTCACTAAAGCAATTATATAAGTCAGCACTAAAAATTAAAAGCACTACACCTTCACTCCCCACTGGCCCTTGTTTTCAATTAAGGAATTCCCAATATTATTCTAGCATGTCCAAAGGTCAGTTGTCAATCTTCTCTCCGGTCCAGCTGGTGAATCTGGGAATCTTGAGGCAATGTTATAACTGCCTCATGTACACAGACAACCCTCTCCTCCTCCCACATAACACAAATACTTGCGAGAGATGCAGCTATTTAGCCAAACTGGAGGCTGAGCTCTCTCAACTCAGGACTGGCAAGACCAGACAGGAGGAGAAGGCAACTACACACACCACAAAACCAGCCTCACATAATGCTACCACTCCACTGAATCAAACACATAAACACACAAAGACATACTCGGAGGCTCTGAGTAAAATTTCCCTAAACAGCAGAGGCCTCCAAAGCAGACACCTAAACAACTGCTACCTCAAGACACCCCACAAGCAACACATAAACCACAAAAGCAGTGTGCAAAGCAGTCACAGCCCTTAAGGCCAAATACATCACCAAACATACTTGTCATAGGTGACTCCATAGTCAGACACACTGACGTCCCACTCACCAGGCTGAACAAGGAGAGGGTCACAGTAAGCTGCCTATCAGGCGCTAGAATCCGCCACATAACACAAGCACTGGTCACTCCACGGCAAGTACAAATATGACACTGTCATTGTCCATGCTGGTGTGAACGACCTGAGACGTACCTCCCTGGACTACATGAAAAGAGACATAGAGGAGCTCTCTGATTATGTAGCCCAGGCAGGTATGACCCTAACCCTGAGCAGTATCCTTCCTTCACCAAGAATGATGCCACAATATAGAGACAAGATGATCAGCTTTAACAATTGGCTTAATGTCTGGTGTCATTCAAAGGGGATCCAGTGTCTGTCTGCCTGGGACGACATGCTTGACAAGCCACGCTGCTTCAAGGGATGGCTTGCACCTGTCACCCTGGGATTCCGGATATTGGCTAAGGCTCTTGCCACCCCCATAGTGCCTTTTTAGGCAAGGCTCAAATTCTAAACCTACCACCCTAGAAAACAAAAATGGGAAGAAACTGAGGGTAATGCTGCTCAATGCCAGAAGTCTAAATCTCAAAATGCACGCACTCGAGGCCCTTCTCAGTATGGAGAACATCAATGTCTGTGCTGTAACTGAAACCTGGTTCAAGGCTCCTGAGAGCACCGCGGCACTATTAGGTTTTACCTCATATCATGCGTTCGCCCCAAAACCCGGACCACACCACAAAAGGAGGGGTGTATCCATATTCATAAAGGATACCCACACCTCCAGATTGGTGGCAACGCAAGCTCGAAACCATCCACGTGCAACTAACCATAGGCAAAACTGCTCTACAAATTGTAGCATGCTACAGGCCACCCTCTCAAACTCAGGAACCCCACACAGCCTTCCTGAAGACACTGGAGGGTATAAATGTATCTCCAAACACCATCATATTGGGTGACTTCAACTACCCGAATATAGACTGGGAACATTACTCAAGCCCTAACTTTCTAGCCCAACGGTTCCTGGAGTTCATAAATTCAAATGCCATGGAACAGCTAGTCACTGTTCCACGAGAGGAGAAAATATACTAGATCTCATTGTCACAAACATGGGGACAAAATGCTCCACACCGGAAGTATATCCCTCATTGGTGAGATCTGATCATAAACTAATCTCACTGGAAATCCACATCCCGCCCCACCCCAAACAAAAAGACCATAGTGAAGAACTTCTCTAAAGCAAACTTCACACTACTCAAGACTGGTGTGGTATCCTTCAAGGCCCCTGAGCCAGTGGAAACCAAAACCCAAGCTGCGGAAGCCCTTACAAATGCCTTCTATGAACACCTCCAGGACTGCATGGATCAGGCAATCCCAAATAAAACCAAGACTCTTTCCACAAAGGGCAACGTCCAGTCTGGTGGACCCCAGCCATTAACAAACTTTACAATAAGAGGAGAAAGCTATTACATGATAGAACAAAATCCATAAAAGGGAAGTCACCCTGATCATTATTAGTAAAAAATACGAGCACTCATAAAATCAACTAAGGCCAATTTTGAGAGAAAAATTGCCATGGATTCAAAGGACAATCATAAGGCCTTTTTCAGCTATGTTAGGAAGCTGGCTGGAAACTCCCAGATATGCTCAGAATTAGTCCAAAATGATACAAAAATCACTGAACCCACAGACATTGCCAACATACTGGCAGACAGGTTCAGTGCAAACTTCACCCCTCTCCCCTAAAGGAGAGATAACTATCCCAGCCGAATGTAGCCTCCCGGACATCTCAAATGCGCAGGTGAAAGCTGCACTCTCTAAAGCTAAAAACACAGCATCAATGGGACTGGATGGTGTCCCCGGCTGTGTGCTACATGAGCTAAATGAGGAATTAAACCCGCACATAAGGCAGCTGTTTAATCTCAGCCTTACCACAGGATACGTGCCCAAGGAGTGGCGTACGGCAACTGTAGTCCCACTCCACAAAGGCGGCGCCTCTACGGACCCTGGTAATTACCGCCCCATAAGCTTAACAAGTCTAGTCTGCAAAGCTATGGAGAGGATCATAATGGAGCTCATAAACAAAGATATAAGGGACTTGCACACATTGGACCCGACCCAGTTTGGCTTTGTCAAGGGAAGATCATGCCTTTTGAACTTGGTCGACTTCTTCGAAACAGTCACCAAGGCCATTGATGAGGGAAAGGCAGTCCATACAGCCTACCTTGACCTTGCAAAGGCTTTCGACACAATACCCCACTCGGGTATTGTAGAAAAACTTACCAGCTTAAATGTAAACCCATATGTCACAAGATGGGTTGCAAACTGGCTTAAGGATAGAACCCACAGGGTTAGAGTTGCTGGCGCTGTGTCAGACTCCAAGCCGGTCACAAGTGGTGTCCCACAGGGCTCGGTCCTTGGCCCCCTATTGTTTGGCATCTACTTCTCAGAAGTACAGGCCAACATAGGAGGACTTTGGCTGACAAAGTTTGCAGATGACTGCAAACTGGGCCATAGTGGAAAGTGCATCAGACACGGATATCCTTCAGAAGGGACTCACGGAAACAGATAGCTGGTGCCAGAGCCATGGCCTGAAGTTAAACACCAATACCCTTCGGGAAAAACAAGGTAACCCCAAGCTACCATATAGGTGGCAATCCACTAAGCACAGAAGAGGTTATCAGGGACCTGGGGACCCAGGTTGACAGTGGCCTTTCTTTTGACACTCACATTGCTAAAGTGGTTAGAAAGACCTTCTACATTGCCCACCTGATCATGAAGGGATTCACATCCAGATCTAGTGAGGTTATTGTTCCCCTGTACTCTTCACTTATCAGACCAATGATCGAGTACAATGCCCCATTCGGGATGTATCTCACCCGACATCTGCAGCAATTGGAGAGACCCCAAAAGTTCCTCACCAAAAGGATAAAGGGACTCCAAAATCTGTCATATGCTGCCAGATTGAAGAAACTCCAGCTCTATTCAGTCGCATACCGTCTGCTCAGAGGTGACATGTGCCTGACATACAAGGCCATGTCCAACCTGGAATTAATGGACATGCTCCACCTCAAAAAATCCAAATCCACCAAAACAACTAGAGCAAGCGACTTAAACCTTAGCATGGATATAAATAGAACGTGCTGGAGGGATAGATTTATCACTCAGAGACTCCCTATGCTGTGGAATAAAATCCCGGTCCATGTGAGGCAGAGCACCTCGCTGACTCTGTTCAAGAGAAATCTAGACCTGTGGATGGGAGATCGTAGGTTTACCCCGGGAATCATCTCTGTGTCACTGCTGGACAGAGGCACAACAAACTAATGGGCACAGTATTTTTTCATATAAGGGGTGGCGTAAGCCACAAAAATTTGGGCTAGGCTTATAAATGCCTTAGGGCAGATAGCCTAGTATAAACCTATGAACCTATGAACCTATAATCTAATTAAGTAAATCAAGTAGAATTAATAAAACTTCTAAGATAAATACTTGGCATCTAGGATTATCTATAAAGTTCTAATGAAGCCACCCAAAAAACAGATGCAGCAACAAGTTTAAAGGTTTCTTAGAGGGAATAAACAATAAAATACAAGCCTTATAGCTATTTCACCACCAGTTAGTAAGACAGAGCAACCCTAAAAATATTGCTTCTGTTAAGTACAGCCAGCAATTAAATACTGACCGTATTGATGTTCAGTCAACTTAAAAAGAAACAAACAATAGTAATTAAAAACAATTCTCTCACCATTAGATGCAACACGTACAAAAGTAGTACAATGCAAGAAAGTTTAATAGCAAATCTGCAGTAAGCCTATAGACTTGCCAAAACAATGCAATTAAATTTAATTCACCAATAGGCTTTGCAATTCTCAAAATATAAGATGGAATACAGTTCCAGAAAACTAATATATCCATCATTTGATTTTCCAGTTTCTTCAGTACAAAAGATAATACTAAGTTACTTAGAATACATGTATCAGTCATGTTTAAAGCATTAAAGGATCTCTAAAATAAGAGATGCACCTTTTGTTGAAGAGGTTGTACAAGCCTTCAGATATTTTCTGTCTTCAAATGAGAAGATTATTTTTGCTGGATATACAATATGAAAATTAGTATTATGCTTGATTAAGCTTTGATGAAGATGTGCCAATGTTTTATCTCTTTTATATCTAAGTGGAATCTCAGAAAAAAATAAATCAGTTTTTATCTTTTCAATATAAAGTCACTTCATGAGTTTGCAGTTTTAATAACAGATATTGCAGTTTTATATTCATTTGTCCAATAGTGTATGTTGTTTGATATTCTCTTAATCCACAGTGGATTCCTTCTGCAACAAGTAATATATCATTTTAAGTCAAGCAAATGAAGTGAATATTGTTTCCCTAACTCTTCCTAGAAGATCTATGGACTCACACTTTTTCAGAAAGACCTCTCAAAAGTATATTGTTTATTTGACTTCTTGTTCAAAGCCCAGTAACTTGCCATGATGATTTCCTTACAATAACTGCACAGTTCACCTTGCATCATTAATAATTTATCTTCAGAAGTAGAAATGCAGGCTTGTGAGTCCTTGTTTCTTTTATCAGTGTCAGACAGGGTCAAACTAACTGTAGTTTCCTCAGATGTAATTTCTTCAAATGATTTTTGTGGTGGAGATAAGTCTTACTTTAATGTCACCATGTAAAATATTTCTATATGCAGTAAGTTCTCTTCTCTGTTATACATTTTGACTCTTTTTTTCATTTTAGTTAATCCATTTATTCATTTCTACAGTAATTGTTACTGGTAGTTTTGTCTTATTTTTTTTTTTACTTTCATATCTTATGCATTTTCAAATCATTTACTATTGAATAAAGCAGGAATCTTTTTTACACCACAGTCCTACAGGAATAGTCAATCCTTCCTCCATTTTAAATTCCAAATAATTGATTGAAATAAGGTAAACTGCTGCAGAAGCTAATGTCATTCAAATACAGGATGAGGATTTCTTCTTCTTTGTACTTGGGGAGGTATAAGCCAAATTGTCCTGGAATTACTCCCATCTATATATCTATAGCTATATCTATATCCATATCTCTATCTATATCTATATCTGTATCTATATCTATATCTATATATATATCTATATCTGTATCTATATCTATATCTATATTGATCTACTTTTTCAGTGAGCAGATATTAATTCCTTCTCTGTTATGCCACATTACAATGTGTAGTACTTGGTTAGTTGTAGTCCAGATGTCATAAACGTGGTAGGAAGCAAAGACTAATTACATGTAGTACTGATGAATTGTTAAGTTTAACTATTTTTAGTTACTAAGCGTTATACAGTGATGTTTAATATAATTGAACTCAGAGGCAAGACTTACTGCTTTATTGTGTGCTAATTATAATTTGTTAAAAAGAAACTTTAGATTTGTTGTTAAAAAGACTACCGTGAAAAACATTTTAAAGAATATTTATAAGTTATTCAATCTGATAAATGAAATGGAGGCTTGGAGGCTGGCACTACCTTATAATTGTATTATATGTTGTACTGGTTTTACCAATTTGCTTATCAATAAATGCAGACTTATGAAGCAAAACCCCTTAGGATACCACAGATTAAAACAGTGTTGCAGGAGATTTATCAGTAGTGGAAATTGACCATATCTGGTCTTGAGATATTATGCAATGTAGTTCAGAGAGAGAGAGAGAGAGACAGCGAGAGAGAGAGAGAGAGAGAGAATTGCTAGAACTGGGGTGACTATAATGTCTGATAACTCAGGGGCTTATGATTGGGTTTCTAATCACAACCAGCCCACTATGTGTTTGAGACATACCAGCTGAGAAATTCTCCTCAAGAATGATTGAGTCCAGTGGTAGTACCAAATGACAGAGATAACCAATTAGTACTAAGCAATTTTAAAGCTACAGTATCATTATTACTTGCTATGTCATCTCCATTATAACTATTTTAACTAGACTTTACAGCATGGTGGTCAATTCTCACCTCACAGATATGATCACAGAAGGGATTTGTTTTCAATAGGAAGGGCTTTGCAAATTCCTGAAAATTGTAAAGCATTGTATTTTTGAAGGAGTCCAGACAAACCTCCATCCATCACATGATATAGGGTGCAGCTGTTACATATATTAATTCTGAGATAACTATATCTCATAGAAAAGAGAGATCCCAGAAGTACTCCTGTTTCAGTTTGTGAAAGCAAAGTCATGAGCTCATACATTTGTGACCTCATTTTAGAGTGTCAGTCATTTGTATGTCACACTTAAGTCTGGTACCCCCTTTTATTTTCCATTTAAACAAATTATCTGCAATTTATTTACACATTATATAATAGTGCTCCTTATATGCAATTACACAATAATAGGCCATTAGCTTTCAAAAACATGCAAACTATGTCCATAGGAAATCTAGCATTACTTAGAGTACAGTAGCTATTCCAAAAATAAGTGTAATTGAAGCTAGTGGCTATCAAACTGACAGCAGTCACAGTTGCTGTTTTTCTTTGTTTAAAAGATTGTAAATCAACATCAAGGAAAAAAGAAAACAACAAACAAACAAAATAATCTTATTATTAAATGAAAGCAAACTAGTTTAAGTGCAATTTGACAAGGATATGCATTGCCAAAAAATGTCATGGGTCTGAATGCTAAGAGTATGCAAGAAAACATTTTCATGAATAAGCACTCCTGATGCACACTTAAACAAAGGGCAGCATAAACACATATGCACTGTGCAGTCATACAAAGTATGTGTAGAGCATGCTTTAGACAACTCCTTCAAGGAAGAATCAGTATAACAGCAATGAATTTAATTTATGCAATGATAATTAAGATTTTTTTTTAATTAATAATGTCAATGCATAATGCAATAGCAATTAACCAGAGTTGCACTGCTTTGACTTCCTTTGCCAGAGATCTAGTGTTTTTGCTTGAATCCAAGCCATCTAATGATAAGAACAAAAAATTACATTTATTTTGTGCTTGAGCTACACTTTTTCAACTGTATTTTGCTGTTTTACTGCATTCATTCTTGCCTTTTTGACTGTATTTACTGCTTGCTAAGTTAGCATAGACTACATCTAGAGTTGCTGAATTGTATTTATTTATTTACTTTTTTATTTGATATTTGTTTACCAGGGTAGTCTGACTAGGTCTACAGAACCCATTTTCAGCAGAGGCCCAGGGAGAAAAGCTCCGCTTACAGAACAATATAAATACAGTATAATCCAATACAGTACAAATTACATTAAAAATACTATACAAAAATAGGTTGAAAGAACAAACTATGTGACAAGATGTTACAATATATTCTACACATCTAGACAATTCTATAGAGTTAAAACATTATAGACAATAATAGTCTCTCCTACCATACATTATGTAGATAGTGTCCAAAAATAGTACGTAGGTAGTGCAATGTGTGACATTGACTCTTATAGTACATGAAAAATAGAATGTTAGTTTCAGTTAGGAAAATAATAGCCAGAAAGTTAGTGATGCAGAAAGATAGTGAGAGAGTTAAGAATAGAGACATTACAGCCTGAGCAGTAGCTTAAGGATATGGTATAGAAACAGAAAAGGAGCTAGGCGATCTTTGGGATCTTGCAGACTATGAGGGAGTTAAATGTGACAGAAGAGGAGGATGGGGCTAATGTGGGAAAAGAGAAAGAGCTGAGCATTAGGCAGGCTTTATGCAGGAGCAGAACCATGTATTTTGAGATGATTTTTTTAAAGAGGCTTTGAAAGGGTTATGCCTGGCATAGAACTGGTAGCTAGAGAAAGTGAATTCCAAAGTATAGAGACAGAGTATGAATACAGGAGAGTGACCTGTTTTTTTTTGTGGGTTTTGAGATTGCTAAGAGATTTTTGCCTTCTGATCGTAGGGAAGGTGTGTAAGGCGTGATTAGATTGGTTAGCAAAGGGCAGGCAGTAGGCTTGAAAATAAAGTTGTGCAAGAGGATAGTTGAATAAAGGCAAGTTGGTTGGGGAGTTCAAGTCACTTTAATTCTAGGAGTGGTTTACAGTGGTGTGTGTGATATTTCAAGTTTGTGGCAAACTTTGCAACTTTGTTGTAGCATTGTTCCATCTTGCTTAGGGTAGGAGTTTGTAAGTTAGTTAGGATAGGGGTACCATAAAGAAGGGAGGGAAGTAAAAATGTTTTTGCAAGAATAATTTTGATTGCTGCAGTAAAGGAATGCTTGCTTCTATATGAGTCCCAGTTGTTGATGAGTTTTCTTTATATATTGCTGTATATGGGGGTCAAATGAAAGTTTATTGCCAATGATGACTCCTAGAAGTTTGGTTTCCTGCACTATTTCTGTAACAGTGTTGTCAGATGCAAGGGTGTTAAAATGATTAGTGACAGGGAAGGTGTTTTGGGGATGAAAAAGTACTATTTTCGTCTTCTTTGGATTAAGAAAGAGTTGGGCCTTTCTTAGCCGGGATTCAACTTCAGTAAAGGACTGCTGAGTTTTTGAAAGTAGTTCTGGTAGTGATTGAGCAGTACAGATTATGGTGGAATCATCAGCGTATTGAATGAGCGTCCAAGGGTGACAGGCAATGTGAAGGTTGTTTGTGAAAATGTTGAGGAGTCTTAGGATGGAGCCTTGAGGGACTCCAATAATGTTGTGGAGAAAGGCCGAGAGTTCATTGGACCATTTAACTGCTTGTTTACGATCCATGAGGTAGCTCAGAAGCCATTTTACTGTGTTATGTGAGAAGCCTAAGTTAGTGTGTTCAATAGTAAGGGGTGACACACTGTGTCAAAGGCCTTGGAGAGATCATGGAATACTGAGGCAGTATAGCATCCTGCATCTCTGGCCTTGTTTATGGTAAATTATAATAGGCTGTAGCTGTGCTGTGGCTGGGTCAGAAGCTATGTTGGATTTTGGTAAAAACATTGTTTTTCAATAGAAATTACATTACCTGCTGATGGATACCTCTCTCAAGAATTTTGGATATGGGTGACAAGATGGATATAGGATGGAAATTGGATGGATCAAAAGAATTGCCCCTTTGCAGATGGGGGTGATGTGAGATTTCTTCCATATGGTAAGTAGTTTTGATTCAGATAAAGATTTATTTCTAAGGATACTGATTGGGTAGGCGACTGAGTTAGCAGCCAGTTTGAGGTAGTATGAGGGGAGATTGTCAGCTGAGGTAGAGCAGGGTTTTAGTTTATGTAGCAGTTTCTTAATGGTGCCAGTAGGTATGGGCTGAAATGAGATTGGGGTTTGTATGATGTTTTGTTGAGTAGGAGTGTTATTAACAACAAGGTTAGAAGTAGTTGATGGTCTGGGGTCGGTGTCTGAATAGGTTGAAGGGTGGGAGGTCCAGCATTAGTTAGTAGGTCTGATATTGATTTTATGAAGTGCTTGCTAAAGTTTCTGGCTTTTTGTGATGGAGGGGTATCAGCTGATATGGTGTGCTCTCCATTTGTAACAGGGTTAAGTAGAGAAGATATGGAGTGCCAACATTTACTAGGGTTGAGTTTATGCTGGAGTTGAATGAAGCTGGGAATAATATGACTTCTTATCTCTGTTGATTACTTTTGTCACTTTATTATGTAGTGTTTTGAAATTAACATGATTTTGTTCGTGTTTACAGCCATGGTGCTTAGTTCTTTTTGATTATTTTCATACAAATGGGAGCTAAGGTATTAAGTATGTGAAGGAAGGTGTTATTAAAGCATAGTACAGCATCGTTAAGAGGTAGTTGCTTATGGGGTGCCCAGTTTATTTCATGTAGGAGATTGTTGAATTTATGCTGACAAAAATTAGTTGTGGTCCTAAATGATTTTACAGTGTGTACTCTTAGTTATTGGGAGTTTGTTCTAAGGGAATCTAGCCTGTTTTTCATACTCTTGAACTGAAATCCAGCCATGTTACATTAAGCAGGGCTTCCATGCACCCTTGTGGCAGAAGAGTGTAGAAATAGCCTTGTCTGAGCTGGGGATTACCGGAGGAAGGATCATTGTATGATTTCCTGTTGGCAGACTAGTTTAACACTGTTTAATTTTGCCTGTATATAAGCCTGACATTTACGTGTAGCTGTGCACAACACAGTGGGGATTAATGGTGCTCAGTATAGATGCAAACACTTAGAAACTATTTTTTCCATAGACACCAGTCAGTGAAATCCTCCCAGGTTCCCTGCTGCTCTACGGGCAATGCAGGTGCACTGTTCTGCACTCCAGGCAGCTCAGCTGAACACTGAGCTGTGTCACACCACTTTCATCCGTGATCTTCTAAATTCTATGTCGCCTTGTTAATCCCAGAGCAATAGCTGAACTAATTTGCCCTCTCAAATATTAGTACTTAGGAATTACCTGCTAATATGGACATTCAGTTTTCCAACATTTCTCCAGCCAGCCTGATTAACATGGGCATCCCGAGGCAATGTAGCAATTGTCTCATGTATACTGACAACCACTTGCTCCTAAAGCAAACAAATACAGTATGTGAGAAATGTAACTATGCCATGAAACTAGAATCAGTCTTCTCACGTAACAATAAACAAGACATCATACAGGTTGTCAGCATCTCCCCTCTTACAAGATAAAGTCAAGACACATAAACCAACATATGCTGAGTTACTCACTAAGAAAACTATGGCAAACAGTAGACTTAAAAACAACACAACAGTCCCTTACTGTGGAAGCACGAAGACATAGGGATGAAATGAGCACTTTTGTTCCCTTTGTCACAATGGAACTTCATCAGATAAAATGTTAATTCCATTCTTACTTTTTATATATATAAAAACCATCCAGTCATATAATTTTATTAATTAGTTAGTCTCTCCTCTTAAAGGTCTATACACTTAAAATACATAATTTTTATATGCAAATCAATTTAAAACATAAACTCATTTTCAGATAAGTAACAGTGAAGTAAATAAGCAAAACTGTGTTCTCCCAAAAATAGCAAGATAATATGAAACAATATAAAATATATAAGTAAATATATAAATATATCATGTAATATAACACTTGAGCTCTGTTATTTATTTGAACATAAATTTATATTTTAAATTGATTTACACAGAAATATTATGAATTTTAAGTGTATAGATCTTTAAGGGGGGAGACGGACTAATAAAGTGATGTAACTGGATATATATATATATATATATATATATATATATATATATATATATATATATGTGTGTGTGTGTGTGTGTGTGTGTGTGTGTGTGTGTGTGTGTGTGTATATATATATATATATATATATATATATATATATATATATATATATATATACATATATTTAAGGAAGGATGGACTTAACATTTTATCTGTTGAAGTTCCATTGTGACAAATAAAGGAAATGAAAGCACTCATTTCAACCCTGTGTCTTCATGTTTTCACAGTAAGGGACTGTTGTGTTGTCACTAAGAAACTCAAAAGACCAGAGACCTTATAAGAGCAAACAACTCACACATACTGGTACACAGACAGAGTCTACCACTACACATAACAGCAAACATACAAGTGTCTCAACAATTAAGCCTCTAATGCAAAATACCTCAAAACCAAATGTCCTGGTCATACGTGACTCAATAGTGAGACACACAGATGTCCACCTCACCAGGTTGGACAAGAAGAAGATCATGGTCAGCTGCCTGTCAGGTGCCAAGCTCTGTCAAATCACTCACACACTCAAGTCACTCACAATAACTCTTGTTATGACTCTGTCATAGTACATGTTGGAGTGTATAACTTGAGACATACCTCTCTGGAATATGAATATATGAAGAGAGACATGACTGAACTCCCAGATTATGTGTCCCAGGCAGCTATGTCCTTAGCCCTAAGCAGCATTCCACCTCAGCCTAGAATTATACCACAATATAGACAAAAAAATGATTGAATTCAATAATTGGATAAGCTTTTGGTGTCACTCCAGGAGGATCCAGTATCTGTCAGCCTGGGAAGACATGGTTGACAGACCATGCTGCTATACCTCTCAACTTTACAAAGTTTTGCAGAATGTCCAGATTTTTGTCTTATATTTCTGTTACGTTTTTCATAAAATTGTGGTTTTCTAGCAAATCATTGGCAAATTATCAATTATTTAAGTCAGAAAATAATGACAGACATTTGAGTTTCAGACTTCATATCCTTCTGAAAAATACATGCTAATGCAAAAACTGTTATTCTATATACTTTCTAAGCTTGTAACAATAATATTTAAAAACTGTCCCTATTGTTGGCCCATTGTTCCCCCATTTTTATGACTTTGTCCTGATTTCTTGCTCTAAGACGTTGAGAGGTATGCATGCTGCTTTGCCAGAGATGGCCATGGCCTGTCTGGTAAAGGATTTTGGATACTGGCAAAGATACTTGCTTCCACCATAGTGCCTTTTTAGGCAATGTCAAGATAACAAAACTTTTGACTTAAAGAAATCCACTAGTTACAACGTCAAGGTCATGTTGTTTACTGCTAGGGGCCTAAACAGTAAACTTCATTCCCTGGAAATACTCTTCATCCTAAGTTATATAACAAAAGAAAGAAACTGTTTTCTAAGAACAAGAGGGAATTTACTCAACAGAAGAAGAATACCCTCCACAGCTTGAACAAGCAAGTCAGATATCTTGTAAAGTTCTCTAAGGCTTATTATGAGACTAAAATAGCATCCCTAGCTAAAGACAGCCATAAGGCATTCTTTTGCTACATCCAAAACCTAAAAGGGAATGCCCAGCTGTGTGCTGAACATATAGTGGATGGTACTACTCACACTGAACCTGAGGAGATTGCCAACTTGCTAGCTGATAGAATTGACACAAATTTCACTCCCTGTCCCCACCACCCACACCCCAAAGCATTCCTGACACCAGTCCTCCAAAGAATAGGTCATAGAAGTGCTCTCCGAGGCCAAAAACACAGCCTATATGAGACTAGATAACATCATAGGCTACTTAATAAACAATCTAAAACAAGGCCTAGCAGAACCACGTGGCACTCTCTTTAACCATAGTTTGAGCATTGGCTTTGTTCCAGCAGAGTGGAAAACAGCAACAGTCAAACATCTCAACCTGTTAGCTCAAGAACTCTGGACAAAGCATGACATAATGGGGGAAAAGGCCCAAAAAATAGGGACAGATTTTAAATATTGTTCTTATAAACTTAGAAAATTGATAGAATAACAGGATTTGTCTTGGCATGCATTTTTCTGAAGAATATGAAGCATGAAACTTAAATTATGTAATTTTTTTAGTGACGTCAGTGCTCATATCTTCCAAATGCTTTGCTAGACAACCATGGATTTTATGCAAAACAGACCAGAAATATGAAGCAAAAATCTGGACATTCTGTGAATATCTGGACAGTTGAGAGGTATGGCAACAATAATCCCCTTGAACAAAGGGTGCCCATGAACTGACCCTGGCAACTATTGACCCATAAGCCTAACCAGCCTTATCTGCAGGGCCATGGAAAGAATCATCATGGATTTTATCAACAAGGACATAGCTGGCCTTCAAATTCTGAACCTGACACACTTCGGTTTCGCCAAGGGTAAATCTCCCTTACTAAACCTGGTGGACCTCTTTGAAAATGTCATCAAAGCCTTTGATGAGAGCAAAGCAGTACCTACCACCTAAATTCTCCCCTCAGGAATCATTGAGAACTTCTCCCAGAGGATGGGCCCCCATGGTGTAGAAGTAAGAAGCAGTTCACAAAAATAACAAAAATTGATAGGCCAAAGAAGAGCCATAAAGATGATAGAGTGGACTATTAAGGATAAGAAAGAAATTATGTATTGTTACTGTTATGCAAAATGCCTAGAATTTCCAGACACAAGATATACAAAAAGATTAAGAGAGAAATTAAAGGAAAGAAAAATACTTCAAAAAGAAAAAAATGTCAGAAGCCTCAAATAAAAATTTGTGTTCATTAATACTGCAGATTTGTGAAAAACAGTGTATAGACCAAGAAACCTTAATCTGTTTTGGGAAAAGAACCATCTGAGGAAGTGAGAAAATGTAAACAACAAAACCTAGAGATTTTTGAAAAGTATTAAAAAGAAATATGGACACGGGAAAGAAAGACAGATTTGATATGGTGCAATATTTATGCAAAGTGAAAGCCAAATTAATATAAAGAAGTAGCCACAAAGATATTTGGCGAAAAATACAGGCAAAGGCATCCAGATATGGAAAATTTTACAATATAAAAAAATAATATCACAAATAGGGAATGTAGAAAAGAAGATTAGTAAAGTAGAAGTTAAAAAAATAGAAGCTGAAGTTACAGAGTGCCTGAAAAATGAAGGACTCCATGCAGTCCCATAATAACACTCCCATTCAGGTAGAATCCAGGTAGAATCCAGTACTAAGCTCTTAGGCGTAACCATTGATGATCAGCTTAAATTTGGCTTGCATGTTAATGGCTGTAGCAAAAAGACACATTCAAAACTAGGGCTCCTTTACCGTAACAAGAAATAACTTACCTCTGAAGCCAAGATTACTCTCTCCCTTACCTACCTTCTACCCAATCTAATGTACAATTCTCAAATTCTCACAAATCTTAACTCAGCACTCCTGACCAAACTTGAATCTACCTAAATTAAGCTAGCTAGAATTACTGCCCAACAAACCTACAAATCCCATCACTGTCTCTCTCTAAAACACCTAAGCTGGCTTGACCTACCCCACCAGCTTCTTCTCTTTCAGCTCCAGATCATCCATTCTGTCCTATACCAGCCTTCCTACTGCCCAGCACTATCCCCTCTCATCTCCCATTATTATCCCTCCAGACCTCTCATAAGCTATAAACAAGACCTACTACAAATCTACAAACCCAAGTCTAAATTTGGACGAAACATGTACAGTTATCACCCCACCATTGCTTGGAATAAGCTCCCACTAGAAATCAGGACCCTTACACATCCTAAACAATTTAAGACAGCCACCAAAGAGCACTTTAAAAGTCACTGGTCCTGCCACTGCACTCTCTCTCAACATCCCCTACTTCTCATACCTTAATCTACTTTCTGCCCTTAACTCACTCTTCTCACTAGATCTCCCTAATTTTCCTTGACTACTCTTTCTACTGTCTTTAAAATCTATTAAGCAAATTGCCTCAGAGAAACATTCTATTGTAATTGTCTTGCTTTCATGCAAATACATCATGATAAAATTGGTTTTTTTTAACCACTTACCCCAAAAACTATACTCATCTTAATGACATATTTATTTTTATACATCTTGAAATAGTTATGCTATACTCATGATTATTGACATTGTATTGGTACTTAATACCTTGTAGTATTCCTGTAACATTGCTGTTTAATGCTAATTTATAATGAAAATTGTATACTATGTTGGAGCTTTTCTCCCTGGGCCTCCATTGTAAAAGGGCTCTTCAGTTCAGTCGGACAATCCCGATCAACAAATGTAAACTAAAATAATAAAATAAATAAATATGGTATAATATCTAACACAGGTTACATCACAGAATGATGGAACAAATCCCCAAAGTAAGGAAAAACAGGAAGATCAGGAGACATCTGAAGAAGAAATATGGACATGGGAAACAAAAAGATTTAATGTGGTGTAATATCTATGCAAAGGAGGAAGCAATACTAACTAATACAAAAAGAGCAGCACCAAAGATATTTGAAGAGAGATACAGGGAAATGGACCTGGGCAGGGAAAACTTTACAATATAAAAATAAGGAGACAAAGAGGAAAAGTAGAAAAGGAGATTAGTAATGGAGAAGTTAACGAACTAGAAACTGAGGTTATGGAGTACCTGTGAAGTGAAGGATTCATTGTTGAAAATCTAATTCAGAAAGCACCACAACAGGGCAGAGCAATGGAACTCCAAATTAAGGGGAAGCCAATGGAATGAAAAGCATTTGGTCAGGTGCCATATGAAGATATTTTGGAGCATTCCACAGGAAACCAATATAAATGTTCACTTGGAGCTGGACTGGAAGGGGAGGAACAGGAAACTGTGGCAACTCAGACGCAGTTAATGTTGAGGAGCGATAGGCCAGTGAGTTCCCATATGACAGAGCAGTGGATGGCACAGTATGAAATTAACACAATTACAAATTTATATAGGAAACCAGTCAGGAAGAATAATGTTTTGCATAATGGAAGTATGCACCCTAAGCATACTAAACGTAATGTATTGAAAGGGCATCATGCTCCTCTACAACAACAACGAGCTCCTACAAGAAGATTTATCTGTCTTGAGGAAAGAGTTTATGGAGAAGGGCTATAAAGAACAAGGCATAGATAGACAGATTTGTATAGCCTGGACTGAGAGGACAGGTAGATGCAGACCCTATTTTTATGATGATATACATGCAGTAGCTTCCTCATAATATGAGGCTTAATAATATTTTTATAGGTTTTAATATTAAAATATTTTTAATGTTTAATTTTAATATTAATATATATATATATATATATATATATATATATATATATATATATATATATGTTGTTTTTAAACATCATGTATCTTTAATATGTGATTTTGAATTAATGTTTTGTTTTTGATTGGTGCATTCTTAACTGGAGTGTCTTTATGAATGAATTCTTGCATGAATTTTCTTCTAGTCTGATGAAGCGGATTGTATCCATGAAAATGCCCACTTCTTTCAAGTATTAAAAGGTTTTACAGCCATGTGTGACCAAAATATTGTTTTTATTCTTGCTACGTGTATATTTTTTATTGATGGTTACTTGATTTGGTGTTTGGGATAATATTCTATGCACTGCATTTATTGTATAACAATTAACATTACAGTGCTTTACCACAGTCTGTTGAATTCTGCAAGTTGTTTTTTTTTTTCTGTTTCCACTATTGTATGACCAGGAAATTGTTATATATGTAAGTTAGGAGTGTGTGTGTGGTGTGGCATTCTTGCCCCCTGTAAAGACTTTTTTTTCAATGTTTATGTCTTTTGATTTACGATAGGTTTAGACAAAGTGTGTGTGTGTGTGTGTGTGTGTGTGTGTGTGTGTGTGTGTGTGTGTGTGTGTGTGTGTGTGTGTGTGTGTGTTAGATCAATTTTTTTTTCAAATACTTCTGTTTAGATATTACATATTTTAGATAATATGACAAGGTAAATAATAGATTTAGCTACATTATTTCTTAATGTGCTTAGTGTCATACAGGACATGGTGCAGAATACAGAAGTCTAACTGACACAGTGATCATCTGTGGTGAAGTGGTTTCAACAGATCTGTTAGTGTTAACAATAGAGATTGTCCTATAGTCACCCATGAATTAGTATTTACTGTTTCAGAGTTTCTGCATTATAAATAATGGAAGAATTTTTGCAGTTGTTACAGCATTGTGATAGATGTTACAGCTAAAAAGGAACTCTGTCGAACAACCCACCTATCTTGGTCACAAACCAACCAACTAACCAAATAATCAAACACGCAATAATTAAATATTTCATTAATACAAACACATGAAAACTACTTATAGAAATGGTACCTACAGGCCCTCTAACATGATTAATATTAGAAATAAGTTGAATGGTGTAGTGGTAAGTTCTTTGCAGCAGTAGATACCAGGTTGTTAAGCATTGCTAGATGTGCACTGGATACTTAGCTCCAGATGATTCCACAGACTGAGTACTTAGTATTTGAAGGTAATGGAGAGAAGAAAACATTGAGATTAACATCAGAGTATAAAATAAGAAGGTTGGTCATGATGAACCAGAAAAGAAAACTCATTTTATGACTAAACGTCAGCATTATTAAAATGTGTTGCAGTGTATGATTGTGTCCTTGCTGTGGATTTCAGACTTGCAAGCCATGTTGCCTTTATATTCTGACATTTAATCCATTAAAGTTTAGAAACATTCTGTACTGAAAAACACGTGTACAAAAGTTGTGCCTGATCATCAAAAATCAGTCACTTCCCTGTGTAAATTGTGGGGATGATGAAAATGTTGGTATGGCAACGTATTACTCATATGATTGAAAAGCTGATATCTATGGTGAAGAAAGCTCTGTGAGTCTGGAGTCTGGCGATTTTATAGTAAATAATATCTTTAAATGTGCATTAAGAGCAGGTAAATTAATTTTAAGGAAAAGAAGAACAGAGTGTGACACCATGATAGTATGGTGGATGGAGGAATGGGCCTTAATGAATGCAACCAGTACTTGACTGAAGTATTTCCTTAGAAGAGTGGTCTTATCTGCACAGTTATTTAAATAATTCTTGAAAAGTTCTAGCAGGATACTCAAGAATGACAGGAAGAAAACTCTTATCTCTGTTAAACAGATAAACGTCAAAGTTTGAAGCCATCCTGTTACTCATGGCAACTCTGTTGATGTGCGAAATTGAGGAATATGAACTGGTTTCTGATCATAACTCCATTATTATGTGTTTGAAAAATGGATACCAAGAAATTCATCTCTAGAGTGAAACACTACAAAAATATTATTGAAACAATAAGACATTTAGTTTGATTACTTTTATATAAATGTAATTGTGCCTATGTTACACATGATAATTCAATAAAGGTGTAAAAAAAAGGAGATTTAGTTTGAGGATAAATTGTGTCATGCAGTTAAGTGTGTGTGCATGTATGTGTGTGTGGCAGGATTCGCTAGATTTTCCATTTTTCTAAGAAATGCAGCAGAGTCATCAGTCTCTCATACTCGGGATAACTGCGTAAAGCAATTTCATATCCTAAGGAAGATGATTCAGTGGGAATCAATGATACTGAAGCTAGAAACAAACAAAAGATCATACAGAAAGTTATATTTAACTACACTGTCCAGAAAAGCCGAAATGCTTGGTGAAATAACCTGGCAAAAATCAATACTACCTCTTCTGTGGATTTTTGGGAAGCTGGTGAAACCTGCATTCCTGTGCAAATGCAGGAAGATGATTATCTGAGATAGCAGATGCCATGGTGGCGATTACGTCAGTTTGGAAGTTGGCAAAGGGATACTCATTGAAAAGAGTGCAAATGTTGCATTCTGTAGTTTCTCTGTGGTTCTAATGACACAGAGATCTATCACAAAACCATTTATGGTCTACTCTTATCAGAGAGTTTACTGTTAAATTCATTCTTATGTTGCAGCTCTTTGAGGGCGACAATCTCTCTAGCAATGAAGGCGGAAATGGCACTACTATAATTGTCTTTATTCCAACTACCGTTTGTATTATAGACTGTTTTGTGAAGAGTTGTATAAAAGCACACTTGGAACCTGTATTCATTGCAACAAACCATGTCTTTACCCTCAGCAAACACAAGCAGAAAAACTTGACAGTAAGAAGAAATATGTCAGTGTTCCAGAAACAAGGCAAGACTTTCTGTGCATGACTATAAATATGATAAACGTCACAAGCAAATAACTAGCTAAATAAATAAATAAAGTTATATGAGAATCCACACAGAGAAGTTTCTTACACTGTAATGTTGACATTTCCCTTACCTCAGCTGAACAAACACAATGGTACCTTTTAACAAGGGGGGAGGGGTGGAGTTATATTAGATCCCAACAATTTTAGACCCGTCAGCTTACCAACTTTCTATGTCAAATCATGGAAAGAGATATGTTGAAAGTTTATCCATAGTGATACATGACCTATATCTAATTGCTACAGAAAAAAAAACATACCATTTAAGGAGCTCTTACCATATGAATTTTGTGGAATTCTTTGAAGAGCTTGCAGCAGTCCTTAATGAAGGACTGGGGGTGCATACTGTTTATTTTGACCTTACTTTGGTATTCAGTAATATCCCACATAAGGAAATGATTAATGAACTAAAGAGGACATGTGATTAATAAGCCCGTATATTAATCAGTATGTAATTGTATGTGTAAAACACTGCTTAAGCAATGGGGCAAAGCATGCCATGGTAGTATGTCACCTGTCTATCATAGTAATGGTAACCACTGATATTCTGCAAGGTTTTTAACTTGTGTCACTTCCTTTGGGAATATTATTCTCGGCTATAGATGTGGACAATGGGTTTTGAATAAGTAAATATGCTGGCAACTGCAAATTGATTAACCTAATCAGTTCAACAAAATGTCAAAGTTTGGCAAGATAGACTAAAAAGTACATAATTAGTGCAGTACTAATGGCTTCTACTTTAATGTTAATACATGTAACATCAAAGACATATCCAAAATAAATTATTATTAAAAAAACAAATGACAAATCACAAAACAGTGTCATTATCTTTCAACATATATGGGGACATTGTTTAGACAGCTGGCTAAATGCTTTTGCTGTCAAGTCTATTATCTGAAAAAAAGTCAGAAAAGCATTTCCTGTAGCACGTTTACTTCTAAATATTCCCCCGTGACTCCAGATAGAAGGGTGTACCACTTTATCAGTCAATGGTAGGATATATTATTGAATAGACTGTGAGCTTGACAATCTTTGAACAAGCTGTCGTAAACAAACCACGGGATTCATTAAACTCCATGCAGGAATAGTACTATTCCTGCACAGAGCGGATCGTGCCAGTGCAGCACAGCAGCGGGCATTGCATATTAATGAAAGAATGCTGCTGTATAACCTGCACAGGCACGATCCATGAACGAGTGAAGGGGGCATGTCCAAGCATTGCTCGCACAGTAAACACACCCCCTGCACTCAGAAAGTACGGCACTTTGAAAAGAAAAACAGTATTAGCGGACACTGTTGGTATACCCCCAACTGAACAGATATCTGCAGAATGTCCAGATTTGTGTCCTGGCAAAGAGCTGACACTCAAAGTCATTTAATAATGACAAACGTATGAGTGCAAGACCTCACATCCTCCAAGTAAGTCATGTTAATGCAAAACCTATTAGTCATCAACTTCCCAAGTTTGTAAGAACAATATTTAAAATCTGTCCTCTTTGCCCTCCCATCATGTTAGGCTTCGTCCACATTGTATGTTGTAAGAAATGGAGTGGTATGACTGTTAGCTATGTGCATATCCCAAAACTAATAAAAAATAAAACAAATAATGAATTTTTTCCCCCATCCCCACTAAAGTTTAAGTGTATCTGAGTGGGTGTGTGTGTTGTGCAGCTGTGTATAGCATAGCTTAAGCATCTGAATGAGCTAAATAGAAATATACAGCTGAAATTGACAAAGTGAAATAGCATAGTGATTAGAGCTTTCATTTAGTATGCAGTCATTCATGGTTCAAGCTCCAATGCTATCTATTCAGTTTTATATGTGAAAACAGCACTAAAAGTATATATTTTTTATAAATAGGTAGTGAATAATATATATTTGCTAACCAGGGTAGTGTAGCAGGTCGAAATGTGAGGTGTCAGTGTAGTACAGATATGAAACCCCCATATAAACACAAGTGTCCCATACAGTATAGCCACAAAATAATATAATGTAATGAAAGCACATAGGGGGATGGTATGGAAGGGAAACATACATATCATAAGATGTCATTAAGAAGGAATCGACCCCACAGTCTTGATAGTCCATAAAATAAAAGCTGAACAACGCTAAATTGTGCTCAGCTATGCTTAGCCAGAGTAGACATTGCTTAAATTTGTATGATTAGTAATAATTAGTGTAGCTAAGTGGATTTATGCACTGGTAAGCAGTGCTTAACATCTACCCCTTTAAGCAATGTTTATCTGTGCTAAGCAGGTTTGCCCGTCACTTAGCTTAGCTCAGCATATTCAAAATCAGCCAGTCAGGGACAAAGACAGGAATCCAGCCATATTTAAACCCCGCAGGTGGGAATACAACCATAACCAGTTGTAGCTGATCACTGCAGGCACTATGGCTGATGTTGGCGAAGGTGTTTGCTTTTGGGCACAGCGATGGGGAGTTCAGGAGTCCAGGGTCATAGTTGGACTCCTTGTAAAACACCATGAAGGGAGACTGCTGCAGGACCAGCACCAGGGCTCCCAATACAAAGCAGAGGCCTGGGACCATCTCGCACATGACCTCACCAGTGTTACTGGTATCCCGTGGACTGGTGAACAGGTCCAACACTATTATGCTGACCTGAAGCATAGGAAGAGGGACCTCTTGTACCAGTGGATCCAAGACACTTGGGCACAGAATGTCCCAGCAGGGTGAAAGTATTAGTATCAATTATTATGTAACAAACTCCAGCCTAAGTATGAGATGGATAGGTATGCATAAATGTTTCTCTATCTCCTGTTCAGCTGCAGATGACAGGGCTGCAAATGTGGACGCCCATGCCAGCAGGTTGCTAAGACTGCGTCACGAGGCTGGTGAGTACAAATTTAGCTTGTAGTAGTCATCACAAATAAATAGAAAGGCTGCCAGTCGTTGTAAATGTGTATTGTTTGTACTGAATAAATGAGACATTAGCAGAGTAATATTGACATACAGGATATATATCAATAAAAGTGTCAGTATCTGTCAATAAAACTCAAAACCCCAGACTGTTGTGTTTACTTTGCTATCTGGTAGTATGAATCTGAATGTGCACAGATTCTGCACAGAAACTATGGCTCTGACAGCATTAATTAATTGAGGCTCACCTGACAAAGATTGTGGAGTTGTAAAACAGATTAACTATAGGAAATGTTCCATGCACCAAGATCTGATCCCTGAATAGTAATGTTGTGTTTACCATTGTTTTCCATACTGTAATATGTGAAGGTATGAATACACATTGTAAGAACTATCTGCCATCATGAATGTCAGAATTACAAAGCAAATTGTCCAAACAAGAGAGTATTATGCAGAAAACAGTCAAAAAACAAAGCAACATTTCCACATTAGTTCATTGTGATGAAACACAACCTTGTTGTACCATTTTGCACAAACAGGCACGGATCGAAACCAGGGACTGATATTAAGCTGTATGCATAATCTCACTCAAGAATATGTGAATATATGTAGAAACAGTCAGGTATTGTTAACAGAATTTTTTTCCACAGGTCTGCCAGGTAAGAAAAGGTATAAATGCGCTGTAGGAAGGCTGTAATTATACACTGTGTACAGCAGCCACTGTCCAACCCTAAGGCTGCAAATGATAGCAAGATAAGTACACACACCAATTAGTCTCCTCCAAGAAATGTCCCTCAAGTGTCACACTGTCACAGCTAGTGGTCATTGCTGCCAACAGCCAGGGTGACCAAGAGAAATCAAGGTGGAGGATGGCAGTAGCATGCAAACACACACACACACACACACACACACACACACACACACACACACACACACACACACACACACACACACACACACACACACACACACACACACACATATTATGATTGCACATATGTAACCTTGACTATGTGAATATGGGTAGAAATAGTCAGGTAGTGTTAACAGTAATTTCCTCCACATGTCTGCCAGGTAAGAATAGGTATAAATTAGCTGTAAGAAGGCTGCAATTATACACTGTGTACAAACATACCACTGCCCAACCCTAGGCCATAGGTCGATGTAAAGTGAGGTAATACCTGGACAGTAATGATTAGAGCAATGGTCATTAAAGTTGTGAGGAACTGAAGCTATACGGTTGTTAATTGACATCTCTCTCTCTCTCTCTCTCTCCCACCCTATCTGCAGTAATAATCTAAACACATAAATCAATGGGTATGTTTTCCACCAAACCTACTGTAGGGACATGTGTCCTGTTGTTCTACAAATAATTAAACATTTGATTATTAATGTTCCCTGTTCAAATACTATCATTGGTGGCCTGTTGCTATCAATGTAACCTGCATGCTGTTATAATGTCCACTGTGGTTCCATATGTGCATGTGTTCTGTTTGCTATGCAACTGTTTCAAATCCGTTGTCTTGGGTTAATGGGTACACCCATGCATGTTGTTATAGCTAATACATGAATGTGCTGTTCATGACTAACCAACATAGGTTGTAAATCCTCAACACCATAGCATGTCTGGGAAGGCCGATTCCAGTGGATCTGACTGTCCCACCTCAACTGGCTGTGGCACCGGCACCCAGAATATCTGGGACCCAACCCAGGACCTCTTTGTCTGCTGATCCTGCACCACCTTCGGGTGGACCTGCCTCAGGGGATTGGACCCATCCCCCACTGGGAGCAGGAGCAGACAGGACACAGTCACCTGTAGTCAGGTCTGGGGATTAGTGCATAGCAAGCTTTGAAAGGAGTTTGGAGATCAGCTATACCAGCTTGAGGGCCACGCTGTACATCTTGAAGGTCAGCCTTACCCTCCTTTTCAGTCCCCAGCACAGCCACTTTGGGGCTGTGAAGGTGCCGTCATGACTGTCTATGGGTGGGGACCTCAGTCCCACTGTATCCAGTTGGGGGCTTGTGGGTGTCCAATTCCCAACCACCCACCCCATCCAAGGTGTTTACCCCCACATGTGTCATATACTGCCCCTGTATGCTGTCTTGTCTGTCTTGTCTGTCTTCCTACATACCCAACCTCCCCAAATATACCTACTATCCTTCCCCAACATCCCACTCTCACCTTAGTAAAAAAAAAGGGCAATCTGTTCCCACAAAAATATGTCGCCCCATACATAGCTGTCGATTTTTCACACGTCCACTGGACAAATGTAATCTGATTTAATTGGCTTAACAACACATTACTGTTGTCCTCATCCCTCTCTCAGGGCTTTGAGTGTCCAAATTCACCTCCACATTCTGCACAAATGCACAGCTGTTGTTGTATCAGAAATGGACAGCTATGGACCTTCCCTATACTCATCCTGCACATCTGTAGCTATCTTTCATATTGTTTTTCCTTCTGTGTGCCCCCTTTTCGACCTTTTTCCTATCACCCTTTTTTTCTTTTCTTTAAAAAAAATGAGTGTGGGGGAAAGTGGGAGTAAGCTGCAATAAGCAGCAGTAAGCGACAGTAAGCGAGTTTGCGCAATGTTAAGCGATGCCTGCACAGATCAAGCAGTTTCATGTTTAACCGTGTGTTGGCATCACTTACCATCACACAAATCCCCACAAACCCGCTTACAACTGCTTAAAGCTGCCTTAATCACCCTGTCTCCATCAGCCCCTGTTCTGCCCAGCAACAAAATAATCAGTCTTGAACCCAGGACCATGTACACCACAGTCAGAGCAATGTAGCACTACACCATCTGAGCTGTAGTAATGAGTGCTGTGTTTTAAAATATATCATTCAGTATAGGTGTAGAATAGTAGGGAACAAACACTGTGGAATCAGTCATGTTTAGTATATATAAATATACACATATAGATGTGTATGGTGACAGATCAATATTAAAAAGTATATACATCAGATATATGGAGCTATACGTATAAAACAAATCAGTATATAAAATATACATATATATTGTTATATGAACCTATGTATAGATATCAAAAAGGAATATATGTATATATCAGGAAAGATATATCTAAAAAAATGTGTGTATATGTATATATATAAAAAAAAAAAAAATATATATATATATATATATATATATATATATATATATATATATATATATGCCCATAACATGTAGTGGAGTCATTCCCAGCACCATACCTCTACACCTCTTAGTGCAATAATTCTGGACAAATATCATTGCTCATATCTGTCAACAAGTGATAGAAATATACAGTCCTCTCAACTGTATCGAGTCCCACAGTATGTCCAGGCTTTGTCCTCATATATAAGGCCTTCTATACATAGCATGTCAGGCAGTCTGATAAATCACTGGGATGATATCTGGAATGAAGTTACTATATAATGATATACTATACTTATCTACCTCTTACAGCATGACATCTGGACAAAGCCTGACATACCTGGGGGGCAGAGGCCCAAACACAGGGGCATTATTGACATATTGCTGTCATAAACTGAGAAAGTTGCTGGTGTAACAGGGTTATTGTAACATATCTGTTCTGGGGGATATGAAGTCAGAAACACACATGGATGTTACCATTTACTGACTGCAGTCCTCAGAGTATGCTACTGAACTTTGAAGGCCAAAACATGTGTGAGTAACACACCAAACATGAGTCCAAACTCTGGCCAGTCTGTGGATAGCCCTACAGTTGAGAGTTATGTCAACCACATAACACTATCAGACTTAAATTCATGCAGAGCAGCCATATCCACACATACCCTGTCAAACTAGCATTACTTCAGCTGTATAACAGCAATACTTACATTCTGTCCCTATATCTGGAACATTTTCCCCCAGTTTGTTGGGCTGTCTCCACAGTGTTTGTTGTAAGAGGTATTCCCAACTTCACTCTGTGATGCTGTTCGTCACAAACCTTCATGAAGTACTCCTCCCAGGCAAGGAAAAGGGGCAATGCCCATATGAAGTACTCACTTATAGGAATGTGTTTCCATGCTATTGGGTATGAGAATGATACCACAGCTGTTCCACATGCAAATAGCAAATGGGGGACTCCAACTGTTGCACAGGCCATCAGCTGCTCATGAGCATTACCTACTAAAGGCAAGCTGCTGCCTATAAAAATCAGATGTATATACTACATCTGTCTCAGAGAGAGAGACACACACAAACACACAAAAAGACAGACAGACACACACACACACTGAGACTAATAGAGTATACCAACTGAAATGAAAACAAAAAAATACAGCTGTGACACTTCTAGGCCACATCCAGTGCAAATCATACCATCATTAACTCTGCTACGTCCAACTCTGACTTGTGCCTCTTTTTTCAATGCCACTGTTTCCAACCCATACAACATAGCTGGTCTAACTACCCTCTTGTAGACCTTCCTTATCACTCTTAATGGTACTTATCTGTCACAAATCACACCTGACACTCTTCCCCACCACCCACATCCTGCCAGTACTCTCATCTTCACCTCTCCCCCACACTCACCATTACTCTGAGCTGTTGTTCCCAAGTATTTACACCTATCCACCTTTGAAAACTGTACTCCCTGCATCCTAACCATACCTCCATCCTCTCTCCGATTCACACACATATATTCCATATTAGTCCTGCTGACCATCATTCCTCCCCTCTCTAGACCATAACTCCACCTCTCCAGGGTCTCCTCAAACTGTTCCCTACTCTCACTACAGACCACAATGTCATCTGCAAACAGCACAGTCTAGGGGGACTCCTGTCTTATCATGTCTCTCAACCTGTCCATCACCACTGTAAATAAGAAAGGGCTCATAGCTGATCCCTGATGTACTTCCACCTCCACCTTAAACACACCTGTCACTCCCAATGCAGAACTCACTGCTGTCACACTAGCCTTGCACATATCCTGTAGCATTCTTACAAATTCCTCCACCACTCCCGACCACCTCATACAATACCACAACTCCTCTCTAGGCATCCTATCATATGCTGTCTCTAAGTCCACAAAGACACAATGCAGCTACTTCCAGCCTTCTTTGTATGTCCCCATCAATTCTTTCAGAGGAAACATCACATTTGTACTGCTATTTTCTGGCCTGAACCCATACTGCTGATCAGTAATCCTCACCTCCCTTCTTAGCCTAGCTTTCACCACCCTTTGCCATTACCTCATGCTCTGACTGATCAGTGTTATCCCTCTGTAGTCACTACAGCTCTGCACACCACCCATATTCTCATAATCAGCACCCAAACACATTTTATCCACTCCTGCATATCCTCTCACTTTCCAAGATTACAGTAAACAATCCAGTTAAAAAGACCACTGCCATTTGTCTGAAGCACCTCCATGCTTCCACAGGTATGTCATCTGAACCAATAGCCTTTCCATTCTTAAACCACTTCATAGCTATCATTATTTCTCCCTTGATAATCTGTTGCATGTACTGATTCACCATACCCACATCATCCAACCTTCTCACTCTCTCATTCTCTTCATTCAACAGCCCATCAAATGACTGTTTCAACCTGCTCAACACGCTCTCCTCACTTGTGAGTACATTTCCATCATTATCATTTCTCAGCCTTATTTGCTGCACATCCTTCCTAGCTACATGCCTCTGTCAGGCCAATTGGTACAGGTCCTATTCTCCATGCTTGGTGTCCAACCTTACACACAACCCTTCAGATGCCCCATCCTCAGCCTTTGCCACCACTCTATTTGCCATGCACCCCATCTCCCTATACACCTGTCTACTTTCTTCATCTGTCTGGCAATCTTACTTCTCCTTGGCCATCTTCTTTCTCTGTATACTCCCCTGTACTTCCTCATGCCACCACCAGGTCTCCTTGTCCTCCTACCCCTGTGCAGATATCACACCAAGCCCCGTTATACTCATCTCCCTTACTAGCTCAGATGTAGCTACCCAGATATTTGCAAACTCTTCACTGCCACCCACTGCCTGTCTTAACTCTTCCCTGAACTCAACCTCACAATCACCCTTTCTCAGTATCCGCCATTTGATCCATGGTGCTGCCCTCACACTCCTCCCCCTCTTCATGATCACCAATGTCATCCCACAGACCAACCTTCCATGCTTCCTAACTACACTTTCCCCTATCACCACTTTACAGTTACCAATCCCCTTCCAACAGGCCCACTTGCATAGCAGATAATCCACCTGTTTGCATCTTCCTCCACTCTTGTATGTTACCCTACACCCAGTGGTCTTGTAAAACTATGTATTCACCATGCCCATCTCCAGCTGCTGTTGCAAACCCCACCACCATCTCACCTTCTGCATTCCTTTGCTTAACACCATACCTACACATCACTTCTGTATCCCCTCTGTCCCCTTCACCAACATGCCCATTGAAATCTGCTCCAATCACCACTCACTCACCCTTGGGTACACTCATCACCACTTCATCCAACCACAACAAAGTATGTCTGTCTCATCCATCACACATGCAATTTGCGGAGCATATGCACTAACAACTGTCAATATTACACCATCAATTCTCAGCCTCCTAAACATCACTCTACCCAACACTCTTATCACCTCCACAAACACTCTAGGCATAATGTTCCTTCAGGTTAACCCCTACACCATTTCCCCTCCCATACACACCATGATAGAACTATTTGTACCCGACTCTGATGCACACAGCTGTACACCCCTTCCATCTGGTCTCTGGCACACACAATATATCCACCTTTCCTCTGTCCAGCATATCAGCTAGCTCTGTCCCCATACCAGTCATACTCATAATATTAACAGATCCTACCCTCACTACCACACACCTAGCCTTTAACCTCTCTGCCGGCCATATGAGTGTCAGACATCCTCCAGGGTATGTTTGTGAATGCAAAGGCTACTGCACAATCAAATGGCATATGTGTGTTACAGCAATATGAAGAAAGTGTCACTAATTCTAGCCCATAGCCCATCATGTATGTGTGTTGTCCTACAGATGCCCTGCCCTAACAGGTTGACATGACTAACTGAGCACCAAGACTGTAATTACAGTGTGCCATACTGACATAGAACAGAAATGTATAGCAGGTATTACCTATGCATATGTATGTATGGATAGGTGTACCTGCCTGCCTCATAACAACTGACATGGGATGAAAAATGTCAGGTGAATAGGCTGTACATGTTGTACACATGTGTAACCTTAGTTTCTGTGCATCCAACATAGTTACAGTTCTACAGCTACTGGTTGTGTCATTGCCCTGATACAGACATGAGTAGTATAATAAGCATGAGTATCACGTTGAAATTGTAGAGGTGGCCAACTGTGTTCTGACCCTGTGTCCATGCCTAGTACAAACAGATATATGACCACCCAGATAGTTGTATGGCCTCAGTAATACCGTACTTGTAAAACCTGTCTCCACCAAAGTAGAGTAAACCCCTTTGATGGACAGCAGTAATGCACAAAGCACATAATGTGATACTATATTGGTTGACAGGGCAAGGTAGGAGCAGGCACCAACTGGGCAGCATGTCAACCTTTGTCTGAATGAACATATTAGGTTGCAGGTGGATTACTGTAAGGCTAACTATGAGTATAAATTGGACACATCCACTAAGGGCAATCACAAGGCCATCTTCACATATGTCTGCAGTCTCAGAGGCACCAACCCAACCCACCCTGTAATGGAGGTCAATCACTGCAGATATGCACACACCATATCTACAACCAACCTGCCACAGACAGGTTTAAGGCAAGCATCATTCCCCTGGAGCACCATCAGTATAGGTGGATATGCACAGCACACGCACCCCACCCCTCACCATCATGGATCAGGTGTAAACTGCCTAATCAAAGTTAACAAAAGCAAGTTCCCTTGGGGCCCGATGACATTCCTGTCTGCATCCTACATGAACCCAGGCATATGCTTCCAGGTCCATTACACAATGCATGCAAGCAAAGCCTGAGCACCACTGACATACTATCTGCAAGGAACACGGCCACTGTCATCCATCTACACAAATGTGAATGATGAATGGTGGTTTATGCAATGTACTGGCCCTCACTGGGGGGAACATGACACATCAGGACCAGGAGTACAATGCATGTTCATACAGTCCTGCCAGGTACAGGGGTATAATGTGTTTGCAAGTGGTGGCTAATGATAGTCCATATTCATGTGATGGCTATGTAAAGAACTATGGGCAATGTCTGAGGCCCTGTGATGTGTTTCCCTGTGTATGTCTTCCAGATGCCATGCAGTTGCAACCGCCTTACACTGATGCGGAGACAGCAGCCATGACAGAAGCTGTAATCTTAAACTATGCCATCCTTTCTGGCCATAGCCAGAAAAATCTGCAGGACTTGACTGCCATGTTGGATGAGATTGTCCACAGAGTAAAGGTGTTGGGCCACCATGGATGCACATATGATCAGGTCAGGCATAAAGCAACTGACCTGATACGTTGTTCCCGGCAAAGAGCTGCTGCTGTAGCGAGGGACTGTACTGGTACTGGTGGGGGGCCAGTCACACAAGGCCCACTTATGGCAACAGAGGAGCTCCTTGCCAACCTTGGGGTAGGCCCCACACAAACTCAAACACGCGGAAACAGCAGTCGTGCAGGTGGGTAGCACCCAGGTAACAGGCAAGGAGCATCCAGGTAAGGCTAAAGTGCACATCAATGTAATGAGGTACCATTTAAACTGTCTTCTACAGAGTCTATAGATACATATTTCAGTGCAAAATGGATTAGTGGGTGGGAGTGGTGATGCAGACAACTGCACATCTATGGTGAAGGACAGCAAATTGTGTAATATTACAGTGTGTACTGTACCTGTGCAAACATAGCGTTCATCTTGTACCGATGCCTAATGTGAATCCGCTGACAATACCTTCTCTCACAACTACATAGGTCCCTCTGGTCTGCACATGGGACAGCAGCCTGAACACAGTACGTATGGGGTTTTCCTGTTGTGGCTCACCAGTTCCCCAGGCATGCTAAAATTAATGCATGTGACCATGCAAACAACTGTTACAATCAGCCATTTGGCAATATCTGCATGTTCCCCTGTGGTGGTGCTTACTGCATTGCATCACGGTGGTCATGACAGGGGCCTATTTGCAGGGGATGTCACATATCTGTAGCATACCTCGCAACCTGTCATTGCAGGACACCTGGACAAAGACCGACAAAATGAGGGGATAAAGACTCAAAATTAGGGTCATATTGTAGATATTAGTGGTATACAGAGCATATAAATGGTGTAAACACCTGTTGGAATGCCAGGTATGTGTGATATACAAAAATGAGAGCACAACAGCAAGTTCAAAATACTGCCAACCTTTCATGTGAGCTATAACCTGTACAATTCAATTGTAAAGCAAACAAATATGTTAGGGGAACAATAATGACACATAACAGTAGTACAACAACCTAGATGCATATGTGTGCATAGGCTGAAGCTAGTAATGTGTTGAGGCAGCTTTCGATATAACTACAGCAGTGCAACTTATTGAGTACACAACAACCATGAATAGCAGAGACTCTGTTATTAACAGCAACTAACGGTCAGCTGTCCTACCAGGATTATCCTAACATATACCCAGTTGCCTGCTACAGCAACCACCATGGTTCACATAGAGCTGATGAAGCTGCTAAGGGACCACATGTTTGAGATGTATCAGCCTGGAGAAGGGCACCAAAACATTTCCACAGCATTGCACATACTATGGAACACTGTGCAGTCATCAAAAGGTGTTGAAAATATGGGGCTACAGTGATATTGTGAAGGAGTGGACATCCCACCAAAGTCTATGAGAATACAAGACCAAAACTGGCCAGGGAGGCTGCCAGGTGCCCTACAGCAACAGTGAAGGGGTAGCAGGAATCTCTGGCAAGTACTGGGTTTTTATTACATGTCACACAATCTTCCATGGTCTCCATATGCCCTGGCTATAGGGAAGGGTTGGAAGATGACAGACGTTCCTCACACCAAACAATATCTAGGCCTAGTGAAAGTCTGAAAACAATACATCAGGTTTCCAAAAAGCAAGTATGAAAATATATTATGGTAATATGGGACCACATTTGAACTCTTTGGCCACAATTCTGACAGGTGTGTTTGGCGCAATATCACCACTGCACATCATCAAAACAACAGCACCCCCATGGTGAAGCATGGTGATGGCATTGTCCTGCTTTGGGGCTGCTGTTCACAAGCTTCAACTGGGGCTGTAGCCAAGTTAGAGGGGATTATGAACAGTTCCAAACACTGGTCTTTGTGGCTCCAAAATGTTCTAGTGTCTGCCACATAGCTGTGAATGGTGAGGAATTCTAGCTTTCCACACAACGATGGTCCAGACCACACATCCAAATCAACAAAGAATGGCTTCACCAGAACACATGCAATATTCTACACTGACTGAGTCAGAGCCCATTACTATGTCCAATAGGATATATGCATGGTGACCTGAAGAGGGCAGTGCACAGGGGATGCCTTTCCAATCTGACATAGTTGAAGGTGTTTTGCAAGGGAAAGTGTGCAAACATTGGCAAGTCAAGATCTGCCATGCTGATAGACACCTTCCCAAGAGGACTGCATGCTGTGATTAAATCAAAAGGTGCTTTAACAGAGTATTACTTTAAGGGTGTGCACACTCATGCAACCAGCCTATTGTACCTATTTCAGTTGCCAGATGTTACCTGTAACTGATGTGTATGTTCTTCACTTGGATTGCACAGGTTATATGTCATATGAAATTATGCCAGTGTTATGACCTGATTTCTGAGGTCTCATATGATATATCACAAAAACTTGGCATGTTAACAGGTGTGTGTACACTTACTATATTAACTGTAAGCTTGGGAAATAGTTTGAGTAACTGGCTTTGTTTTAACATACATGTACTGCAGGTTATGCAGTCTGCACCTCAAATTAGGACATTATTTTATGGCACCAATCCACAGGCCAACCCAGTAATGTATCAGACAAACACAGAAGTTATGAGGAACAGACCAAATATATGAGCCATTCAGCAAAACCCTGTGCAGTTGGGAGGTATGTTTTGTAGGAGTTGCCACAGTGCTATACAGGTGAACAGCAATAATTTACATGAGTGCAGTGTGTGCTAGGTGAAGTACCATCACCTACTAACACCACTCACGTATCCCAGAGGTGTATATTAGTAGTAACAGTAATTGGAAAGGACTGCACTGCATGACGCTGAGGGTTCATCAGAGTGTTATATTATTGTCTGACTGTGTGTCATGAATACCCCCAGTTGGCTAATGTGAAGTCTGTGTAATTCCTTTGAAGTTCCTCACCTGTCTGTGTGTGTGTGTGTGTGTGTGTGTGTGTGTGTGTGTGTGTGTGTGTGTGTGTATACCACAACACCTTATAGTGCCGGTAGTAATTTACATATGTTGTTTTTCCCTCAGAGGTGGACATGGTGGCTGCGGTCCCTCCCGCTCTGATACTGATGTCAATGTCCTCTGAAAATGACTATGATGATACTCATATTGAATTACAGGTGGGGTCGCAGTGGCTGATACTGTGCCATCGGTTTGCATCCCACTATTGTCAACCCCATCATTGTACACAGTCACAATGCTCACACATACCCCGTTACCAGTGGCCACAGATAATGGACAGTTGGCAGGTGGTGGGATGGACAGGCTACTGTGGTGACTATGGCAAGTGAGGGTGCAGGCTCTAGCCAAAGCCAGAGTTCTGGTGAGGTCCCACACAGGCAGACGTGCAGGGGTGCTCAGAGGAGGATTGTAGCCTGTTGTGCCCCTGTTGCAATTGCCATGGCAGCAATCACCAGACGCATGTTTTGGGCCATCATGGGGGCACAGGCACATAATAAATGCAATACCAGACATATATTCAGGGTCATGGATGAGCATGTCCCTGGTGTCCATGGTGATATGAACTCACTGCAGCCATTTGTGAATGTACTGGTTTCATGGATAGATGGCGGGGGGAGACCTTGGTACTCCTCTTGTTATTCGTACCATACTATTCCATACTGTTGCACAGAGCTTATAGGGCTGAAGAGTGTCTACGGATACCACTACTGTTGATATGAACAGCGGACCTCACACAATAAACCTAAGAATGCATACTGTGTGTACCATGGCATAAAATATGAAACCATGCCCATCCAATGGATGTTGTTTGCACACAAACACACACACACAAGATACTCTTCTCTCACACACATTTGCCAGAACTGAAATTAGAACCCCTACCTGTCTATTTATTGTTACTATATTGTTACACATTTATTGCATGTGCCACAGAGGTTATGGCGTGACACTTGTCCGAAGGTACTTTAAGGTGAGGGACATCAGCAGACAATGTGACAATGGGTGATGTACTGGATGAGAGAGGCCACAAAATACTGTGACCTATGCATATTCACACTTACACACAGCAATACACACACACACACACACACACACACACACACACACACACACACACACACACACACACACACACACACACACCTTTGTCAGGACTCATATGAGAACCCCTAGCTATGTGGTTATTGGTATTATAGTGTGATGCAGTTACCACAAACACCACAGAGCTTATAGGTTGAGGAGTGGCCCATGGTACCTCTACAGTTAATAACATCTACAGCACTTGTAAGGTATGGCAATGGTAGTTGTACTGGGTGAGATGGGCCACCAACTACTTTCACCCACATTTTTACACACTCACAAAAACTTTCATACACACTAATGCACACACACACATTTGACAGTACTGAGATCCATAGGTTCAAAGAGTCATAGGTGTGTACGTGGCAAATAGCCTTGGAGGCTTTACAAGGCTAGTCAGTGGGAATACACTGGCGTCATGCCACCTGATGATACTCCCCAGTGTGTCTACTGAGTATAGTCACTGGAGTGATCCCCACAGTGGGTATTCTATTCCCCATCCACTCCCCCTGATTCCTCTTGAAGATGGCCAATGATGTGCTCAGCATGATATGTATGTGGCATCTATTTCATAGAGTGGCCAGTCTCTGGGTTGTAAGCCTGTCCCTCCAGCATGTCCTGTTGATTGTGAGGATGGGGTTGAGGTATCTGGGGCATGTTGTGTGGACATATTGGTTTCATCGGATGTAGCACTCTTGACAGGTTTGGGTCAGACATGGCTGTGTATGTCAGGCAGAGCTCGCACCTAAGTAGCCAAAATGCAACAGAAATTAATTGCAGTTTTTGGAGTCTGTCCATATGGGACGAGTGTGTAGTACCTAAGATCCGCTTTGTGAGGTACATTTGTAGTGTCTTCTGTTGTTTCTGGTGTCCAGTGGGGTACATGGCAAATGGGCCATGGTACACATTGATTGGCCTACTGAGGGAAGTGTACAGGGAAACACTGTCCATTTACTTCCTGGATTCAACACCCTGAGTCAGGAGAAGTGACACATGGAAGGATTTTCAGAAGACAGTGGCACTGTGATGGTCGCCATAGAGCTTAATGTCAACCTGTGTTCCCAGTTTCATTATACCAACATCAGTGTAATGTATTACTTTGTGGGAACCATATCATACCTAAAGGGGGTGGCAGCACATCATCTGGCATTGAGCTTATGTCCAGGGTTTTGACAACAGTCATAGGTCTCAGAGAGGCCTTTGTGAAGGATGTCAACCTCACGTTGGGGGGGGTAATAATAGCACCCACCTTGTAGTCATCAGCAAACATTGTCAGACAGGATGCCTTTATATTGGGCTGGTCCTCAGAGGTGTGGATCCCAAACATGAGGGAACCCAGATCCACAACCTGTAGGACTCCACTTGTGACTGTTAAGCAGTCTGACATGGAGTCCATTGCTTTCACACTGTGGGGTCTATCTGTGAGCCAGTTTCCAGGCTACCTACTAATTTAGGGGTAGCTGCCTACCTGAGTGTGTTTGTGTATGATTCCTGAGTGGGGAGTGATATCCAAGCATTAGATGGACAGCCTATCTTGCTATCTATTCCATACTGTCCCATAGTTATTGCACATGGCACAATGCTTATAGTGCTGCAGAGTGTCTACAGGTCCCTCTACAGTGAATGACAACTGTGGACCTTGTAATGTGGACACTGGGAAATGTACTGGGTGGGCAACAGTAACAAGTGGCAAAACCCAACCCCCAATGGATATGGTTCTCACACAAACACAGCTCCTCCCCACAGATGGATACTATTCATACATACTTGCCCATACTGAGATTAGAACCCCTACCTATATATTTAGTACTACTACAGTGTTATGTATTTATCTCATGTGCCACAGAGCTTAGAGGGTGAAGCTTGTCCGTAGGTTCATAGGTAGGTACAAGGCTATCTGCCCGAGGGCATTTATAAGCCTAGCCAGAGTGTGTTGGCTTTCGCCACCTCATTGATTAATTAACTGAGCCTCTGTCAAGCAAAGCCAAGGAAGTGATCCCAGGGGTGTATTGTCTCTTACCCATCCACTCGTCAAGGTTTCTCTTGAAGAGTGTTAGTGAGGGGCTGTGCCTAATGTAGTTAGGAATTTTGTTCCAAAGCATGGGGAGTCTCTGTGACAGGAATCTATCCCTCCAGCATGTTCTATTTATTGTTGTGGCAAGGTTTAACTCACTAGCACGTGGCTCGTAGTGACTTGGATTTCTTTAGGTGGAGCATGTTCATCAATTATGAGTTGGACATGGCTTTGTAAGTCAGGCAGAGATCACCTCTGAATAAGCGATATGCCATGGAGTACAGCGAGAGTTTTTTTCAGTTGGGCTGCATAGGACATATGTTTGAGGCCAGTAATCCTCTTGGTGAGGTACTTTTGTGGTCTTTCCAGCTGTTGTTAGTGTCTTGTGAGGTATATCCCAAATGGGGCATTGTACTCTATGATGGGTCTGATGAGTGACGAATAGAGGGGCACTATAACCTCTTTATTTCTAGATGCAAACCATTTAGTAATTAGCCACATAGAAGGATTTCCTAACTACTTTGGCAATATGATTGTCAAAGAAGAGATTACTATCTACCTGGGTACCCAGATCTCTTATTACCTCTTCTGTATTAAGGGGGCTGCCAGCTATGTGGTAATTTGTGGTTGTTTTGTTTTTCCCAAACCAGATGACTATGTTTCTATAAAGTTGGTTGGCACACTTTACTAAACAATAAGTAATCAGGTTAGATTATTCAGCTGTGTTTTTTTTTAAACCTGGCCTTAATGAGTTGTCATAGTTTCTTAACCAACCAATGGTATTCTTGAATGCTAATGATATTTTGATTTAAGGGTTTGGTAATTTCTGTTGTTATTAAGCACTGAGGAAGGCTGTTGCCAAAACCGGTATGCTTTTTGTCTTTTGAGCTACCACAATAAACCATTTCTGAGTTATCACTCTCCTTGTGCTGGACCTTTCTGATTTCTTCATTTAGCTTGAGGCTATGACTTTGCCACCAGGTGTCCATCTCAGTAAAGCCCTTTTGGAGGATATCCATATCAGCTGGAGAGTCAATTATGGCTCCCAGTTTGCAGTCATCGGCAGACTTGGTTAGCCATAGTCCTCCTGTGTTTGCCTGTACTTCTGAGAAGTATATGCTGAACAGTAGGGGTCCCAGGACCGAGCCTTGTGGGACACCACTTGTGACTGGTTAAGAGTCAGACCTGGAGCCTACTATTCTTACTGTGTGAATTCTGTCTGTAAGCCAGTTGGAAATCCATCTCATGATGTAGGGGTTTATGTTCAGGCTGGTGAGTTTTTCTATAATACTCGAGTGGGGAATGGTGTCAAAAGCCTTGGCGAGGTCAAGGTAAGCTGTGTGAACCACCTTTCCCTTGTCTGTGGCCTTGGTGACTGTCTCAAAGAAGTCAACCAGGTTTAGTAGGCAAGATCTGCCCTTAACAAAGCTAAACTGCGTCAGGTCAAGTGTTTGGAGGTCCCCAATGTCTTTGTTAATGGGTTCCATGATGATGCACTCCATAGCCTTGCAGACCAGGCTAGTCAGGCTTATGGGGCAATAGTTACCAGGGTCACTTGTGGCCCCTCCTATGTGGAGCAGAATAACTGTTGCCGTGTACCATTCTTTGGGCACGTAGCCCATGGAGAGGCTGAGGTTGAACAGCGTGTTTAGGTGGGTGGTTAGTTCATTCTGTAGTTCGTGTAAGACGCAGTCTGGGAGACCATCTGGCCCCATTGACACTATGTTTTTGGCTTCTGAAAGGGCTGTTGTTTTCACCTGTGCCTCTGTGATTTCCAGGACACTACACTTTTCCGATATTGTTGTGGGCTCTTTTGGGGGTGAGAAGGGGGTGAAATTTGCAATGAATCTATCTGCCAGGATGTTGGCAATATCAATAGGTTCAGTAAATTTTGTGCTATTTTGCACTAGCTCTGTGCATATCTGCGAGTTGCCACTTAGATTCTTAACATAGCTTAAGAAGGCTTTGTGGTTATCTTTTGAATCCTTGGCTATTTTTCTTTCAAAGTTAGCCTTGGATGATTTTATGAGGGACCTTAGTTTCTTACTGATACGGATCACGGATGTCTTTCCTTCTTGGGATTTGCTTTTTTTCTGAACTAGTTTCCTCCTTCTATTGTATAGCCTGTTTATGGCAGGGGTCCACCAGACTGGTTTCCTTCTCTTAGAAGAGTGAGTCTTGGTTTTGCTAGGGATGGCACAATCCATGCATCCTTGTAGGTGCTCATAGAGTGCATTTGTAAAGGTTTCTGCATCTTGGGCAGCATTATCCTTTAGCATGGGGGATGTGAAACTTACCGCCTCTGTCTTAAGTAAGGTAAAGTTTGCTTTAGAAATTTTTTTTACTGTGATTTCCTTAGTTGGGGGTGGTGGTGGGGTGTGGACATCCAGACTGATTAGTTTATGGTCTGATCTAACCAGTGACAGGTTGACCTCCAGTGTGGAACACCTGTCGCCCATGTTGGTGATGACCAAGTCCAATATGTCTTCACCTCTGGTATGGAAGTTTACCAGCTGATCCAGGGCATTTGAGTTGATGAATTTCAGGAAGCGCTGGGCCTGGGAGTTTGTACTTGAGTAGTTTTCCCTGTTAATGGTAAGGTAATTGAAATTGCTCAAAATCAGGGTGTTCGGTAGGACCTTCATGTTTTCTAGTGTCTCCAGAAAGGTGGAGTGGTAGTCCTGGGTCATGGAGGGTGATCTGTAGCAGGACATAATTTGCATTGCAGATTTCCCCGAAGTTAGTTGCACATGGATGATCTCAAAGGTATCATGCTGCGCCACTAACCTGGAGGTGTAGGTATCCTTGATGAATATGGATACACCCCCTCCTTTTGTGTTTTGGTCCATATTCTGTGGCTGAAACTTGTGGTATGAGTTGTAGCCCGGTAGTGCTGGGGTGCTCTCTGGAACTTTGAGCCAGGTTTCAGTTACTGCACAGATGTCAACGTTCTCCATACTGAGGAGTGCTTTGAGCATGTGCATTTTGAGATTTAAAATCCTGGAGTTGAGTAGCATAACCCTCAGTTTTTTGTTAATTGTGCTGTTTATGAAGATGGGTTTGACTTTTGAGCCTTGCCTAAAAAAGGCACTATGGGGGCAGCAAGAGCCTTGGCCAGTATTCCAAAGCCTAGGGGTGACAGGTGCAAGCCGTCTCTTGTGAAGCAATGTGGCTTGTTGAGCATGTCATCCCAGGCTGTCAGACACTGGATCCCCTTTGAATGACACCAGAAGCTTAGCCAATTGTTGAAATTGATCATTTTTTCGTTATAGTGAGGTGGTGAGAAACATCACCAGCTCTTGTAAAGTATGGCAATGGGTGATGTACTGGGTGAGAGAGGCCAAAAAATACTTTAAACTGCACATATATACACACATTTGCTAGAATTGGGATTAGTACTCCTATCTAACTAGTTATTTGTACTATAGTGTTATGCAATTATCACACATGACACAGAGATTATAGTGGTGAGACCTGATGAAAGGGACTTCTAAGGTGACTGTTATCTGCAGGACTGCTAAAGTAGGGCAATGGGAAGTGTACTGGGTTTGAATTGACCCAAAACCTTTAACTGAAAAACACACACACTTTGACACTTGCCAGGACTGAGATCAGAACTCCTACCGAACTAATTATTTATACTATAGTGTTACACAGTTATTTCCCATGCCACAGAGCTTACATGGCTGAGCTCTGATGAAAGGGATTTATAACGTGCCAGACATCTTCAGGACTGCTAAAGTAGGGCAATGGGAAGTGCACTGGGTGGGGAAGGCCTTTTCATTCCTAGATCCTACTGACATTTCTCTAAGTCTATGAGCATGCCCAGTGTGACCTTCTATAGTAAATGTGGGATTCCATTCCAGGGATTGTTGTACTCCAGTCCAGTTTGTTTTGTGCTACAGCCATACCTCTCAACCTGTTGGTGCAGGATATCTGGAGATAGCCTATCAAAATGGGGAGACAATGGGCCATACAGTGATTGTGACTATTTCTCTCAGTAATGTATGGGTTGCTAGGGTTACAGGGCTTATTTTAGCAGACATCTGACATATGTAACATTTGACACTATCATGTATTGTTTCAGTACCTCGTGACATACCTCCTCAGATCATCACAGTGATTTACCACAGGAATACAGGATTGATGATGCACACACCAATATTATGGGCCAAATGCTATGCATTCTAGCACAATCCAGCCTGTTGAGAGCTGTTCCTATGAGCAATTGACTGCTGGAGCTGTGGAAATGGTCCATCACCTCGATGATATATTACAATCGTGGAATCCCTGTGCATTTTTGCTCTGGCCTATTCTCATTTCCAGTCCACATTTGGGTAATATAAGTCAGACAGGATCAGGGTGACAGGCAGACTCCAGATAGATTTGTAGGGGATAAGATATGTGGGGGGGGTGTCCTGGGTCAGATATGTTTGCCTATAGCTACCAGTACTTTGCAGAGGCGTTTTCTCAAATGTTGACTGCACTTGGAAGGTCTTGTGTGTGTCAGACTATTTGACCAGCCTGGAGGTGTGTGTGTGTGTCCACATATATGTATGGCCCACCTCATTTTGCTTGGATCGCCACATTTTGGGGTCAGGATGTTGCATAGGATGAGTGATAAGGGAAGGGTGTGTTACTTCCCATGACTGTATCCAGGGTTCTGTGGGTGCAGACATGTCACCATCTTCCTGGGTTAGGACTGCCTGCAATGAGTGCATTCCCATGTTTTGACTCCGAGCCCTGCCTGTCGACTGTACAGAGTATCACAGAATGTCCAGATTCATGACTCATATATCTGGCTTGTTACCAAAATGAGTGTGGTTTTCAAGAGAAAGTGTTTTGCAAGTCACTCTGGGTTGACGTCAGATATCACAGAGAGTTGACATTGCAGTATCAGACTTCATACCCATCAGAAATTCCATGCTACTACAATCATTCCATCATCTTTCTAATGTTATTAGAGCAGTATTTCAAAGGAATCCTTCTCTCTGGACCTTTTTCATTCCATTATTCATAGCTTTGTCCAGATTTCTGGCTCTCTGATGCTGGCAGGTTTTCTCCTAGTAGTTAGCAGCATGGCCTTTCTTTGCATTTTGTAGACTGTGTTATGTTGGTGTTCTGGACCCCATGACGCCCCCCTAACAGGGTGCTATGGGTGAGGCATAGGCATTTTCCAGAGGCTTTAGACCAGGTGTGACAGATGCAGGACATCTGTAGCAAGGGAGTGCATTCTGATGATCATATGTTCCCAGGCTGCCGGCAGTGAACAACCCTGGGATGGCACCAGTACGTTGACTGTGGTTGCTACTGACAATTGCATTCTGTTTATACTGAGCCATCACTCTAGTTGATGACTGGATGCTGCTCAAGACTAGGGACATGTTACTGCATTTCTAAGGGACTATGGGGGGGTGACACATCTGTACACAATACACATTTGCAGAGACTGTGCTGATATTTGCTTAATATTTTGGTCCTATTTAGCATAGTGGTGTGCCCTATCTATGAGACTACAGGCATAACAGTATCAACCACAGGTCAAATTGTTCTGGCATAAACATTTGTAGTTTCAGACTTCTTATCTTTCAAAGCCATACTGTCACTGTCAGGCCTGCTGTGATATCACTGTGTAAAAGTCTGTAGGTGGGGATTTCATGGATGCTGCCATGTGGGAGCCTTTGCCAGACATTTCTGTATGGTTTTCTACAGCTGATCTGCTGGGTGAGGCTGGGGTTGGGTATGGGACACCCACTTTGACATCCATGCATGTGACCTATGACCCCCAGTTATTTGGCTCACCACATATACTGCAGTGGTATTTGTCAACTAGGGTGGTACTGCATACTGTTGGTAGGCAAGTACTGGGAATACACTTCCTGATCTCTCACAGAGCTGTCACTTGTCTGCTGCTATCCCAGTAAGCCACCCCATTCCCTTGCATACCTGAATCAATACCATAGATATGCTATCAAAACATTCTACTCCATTTATTTATTGTTAAGGAGACTGACTTACCTTGTGCCTGAGGCTGTTATGAGGACAGTGCTTGAGGGCTATGTTGGATGCATGCAGTACACTGCCTATACATGGTAAGGTATAGGTGGTCTGATGTTTGGCACCCATTGTACTGTGTGTGCTAGTCAGAGAGAGAGAGATCAGTCCCTTGGGCCCTACAGTGTCAGTGTATGTGCTATGTGTTGCCTCTTTGCCAAGGACAGGGTATACTGGGCATGTCTCCATCTGCCTACAGGGGCAGGCTCAGGATGTTCCTCCTCCGAGTCCCTCTGTGGCTGTGGAGACCTTGGCAATGGTTGGGGGCTGTGTGGTCCTTCCCAATGTGTTCCTGCTGCAGCTGTTTCCACAGGATCATATTATCTAGCATGGGACATACTATGAACATATGTGCACATGTGGCTGAATAGTAGTGCAAGGCACCACCAGATATGTCAAGGCAGCAGAACCATTACTTGAGCATCACAAACACATGCTCTATAATGATCCTGGTTTGTGCGTGTGCCTCATTATGGCATTCTTGTGTGGGTGTGTGTGCATTTCTGATGGGTGTCATCAGCCACGGCTTCAGTGCGTAGCTAGCATTCCCCACCAGATGGCCATATGGGATGTCCCCATTGGCAAATGCCTGGTACAGCCATGATGAATGCCAGATGTGGGAGTTGTGATAGCTTCCAGGGCTGCCAGAACACATATTCATGATGATGCCCTGGACATCGCACGTGACCTGGCAGTTGATGGAGTGGAACCCCTTGTGGTTTAGGTAAACCCTACTGTGGTCACCGAGTTGTGCTTTGATGTGGATGTGCATGCAGTCTATGGCACCCAGTACCTCCAGGTATTCTGCTACATGATAAAAGAGATGCATATTGATGGTAGTCTCCTCACGGGTGCTGGGGAAGAAAATGTGCTCAGTGGCATGTGGTTGCATGGCATCCAGGAACTGGTGGAGTATCTTGGATGCAGAAGCCTGTCAGACCCCCATGATATCCCCAGTTGGTCTTTGGAAAGTACCTGTAGCTGGTATTCTTAATACTACACATATCTTGGTATCCACTGGGATGGGTTCCCATCTGTTGGTTCTAGGACTGAGGTGAGGCCAGCACAGCTCAACAAGTTGCTGAAGTATGCCCCTGTCCACCCTGTAGCACTCTACTATCTCCAGATCATGTAGCTCCTGGTAGGTTTCCCTGAGTCTGAACACTCTTCTCCTCCTCCTCGGTCTGAGTTGGTTGTCAGCATTATCCTCTTCACCACCCTCAGTCTCTAGCACACACTGATAGATCAAAGCAACAGCAGCCCCTAAGTTGTTTTGTTAGTTTTGTCAGTTTAAAATTCCCCCAAATGTGTACACCAGTGGTGTTGAGTTTGTGGGAAAAAACAGACTGAAAGGCGTTTGCATAGTTTATAGTAGTGTGCTGGGCTGCTGCCTGAGTAATTGGCTGATTCTGATACATTCCACCTGCCAGCTATGGTAGTTCTTCTTGATTTCCTTCCTTCTGCTGTTTCCCCTTCCCATTTCCTCCCCATTTAAGCTCAGATGCTTGCCACACATACCCGGTGCTCAATTCTAAACAGTTCTGCTATTTCCTGTTTTTTTTGGTTTTCTTTTTTTGTTTTAGACTCATTGCATGCCATGCACACCTGTTTAGCTAAAGTAAACACTTTTGAGCATAAACGGCATTCCCTTGAATGCGAACACGCTCTTCATTTCATGGAATAAGTCACTACAGCTTCAGACACACCCCCTTCCTTAGTTGTGCTTAGCTAAGGACAAACACAGCCCACCAAGCTCTAATGTGTTTACAGCAAGCATGACACACCCCCTTTTCAAGTCATCCTGTCTACACAGTGGTGTTGGTGCACCTACATGGTTAGGTGCAGTGTGACACTTAGAAAAAATGTGTGATTCAGTATAAATCCCCTCATTTGCATACACCACTGCCTTAATCCATAGTTACCACACTTAGACTAGGCTTTCCCTTTAGCAACCAATGTTCCCTGGTATTGTTTTCATTCTGCATGCCATTGACTATAATGGCAAAATGCAGATTTCCATGAAAACTGCTTTTTCACATTTTTTTTTTTTTTTTTTTCCGGCATGATCCTGTTTATGCACCACTGCCCTATGCTTAAATGGCCAAGATCGGCCCAAAAAAAGTTTTATTTTATAAACTTTAAACTATTTATCATGCCAATGGCCATATATCTGGCCACTGGCATGCCTAAAAGTTGTAATACTTGCTTTATTTTGAGCTGTTATGCCTCTGTTTTGTAATTTGCAGAAATATTTCTGCTTCTTACACTATTCCTGGACGGACACCTTCCTGCTTCCTGAATCACTAATTCACCTCATTTGCAAGCTTTTCACCAGCAAATGAGGTAATTAGCATTATTCAGTAGTGTCTGTTCAGGAATAGTGCTGCCAAGCTCATGCACGTCGGATCATCTGTTTGCTGAATCACTCGATGGCCATATTCCATGCAGGAGCGGCTACCCTGTTCTTGCATGGACTAAAAACCTTAATGAATCTCATAGAAATTGAAAATATACAAACAAACCCTTAATAGAATAATCAGAAGGATTGAAACTGAAACATACGGGAAGGCTTTAGGAGCTGATGTTCTGTTCTTTACCAATACATCATGTATGGGCATGGATAATACATCATGTATGGGTATGGATAATACATAGTATGCCCATGGCTAGTGCAACATATTCATCAGAGTGACAACCAGGTGATCAGACAAAGCTAGCACATGATCTCTTACATTGTTCAAACCTAAACATGGCATATTGCTGTTTTATAATGGTATATTTTACAAAAGAAGCATATTTCCTTTTTTTTAAGTATGCTGAGGCATACAACATTTTTGTTTTTTTATCTGTATCATCCATGATGCATGTCTCTGGTGACTGTTTTGTAAATGCACTTTGAATGCTTAACTCTATATATATATCATTGCTCTTGCAGAATGTATCTTCTTCGTGAAGTAGGTGGAGGGGCATGTTATATGATCATATGGAACATCTTTATACACTCTAACAAGACTGTTTATTTATTTACTTTACATTTGTTAAGGGGGTATGTATACTGGTCCAAGGACCCTCTCCAGCAATGATACTAGTCACTTAAAAATACAATATACAACTGAAACATTCGTGCCTGTCTTTTAATGCAGAAATTCTGGAAAAAAGCTAAACATTCTAAGGAGGAGGATGGGAAAAGACCACAAATCAGGGTCAAGTTTTAAATATTGCTGTCATAACTTAGATAGTTGATAGAATAACATATTTTGTATTAGCCTACATTTTCTGAGGGACATAAAGTCTGAAATTCAAATGTCTGTGATCATTTAGTGACTTAAATCCTTGATGATTTTCCAGAAAACCAAAAATTTTATTAAAAAATTAATATTAATAATAGATACTGAATAAAGAAAAAAAGGTGTTTGTTGAAATCAGTTTATTTTCTTTCAGAACAAGTTCGTTATTAATTTACTTCCAAAACAGTCTTTATATACATGGGAAGTAGTAAGCATCTATAATGGGTTATGTCAGTAAAATGTCTTGAAAGTCAATTGGGTAAAAGCTTGAGAAGTGAAACTATGAACCATTGAGTTTAACTCTTTGCATAATGCTGCATCATCCTCTAGTGTGCAAGGACATGCCAACTTATTTGCCACCATATCACCTCCAGCAACAAACCACATAATATAGAGTCCATATTCTTTCCAGTTATTCTTTCATCATTGTAAATGAATACTAAATGTTGCAGCACATCAAAAATTGTCCCTGTAAGATAAAGAGCTCATTTCAGTAAGTACTTATTAAAGCTGTAACTCAGTCTGTATTTGTGAGCATCAACCACAGAAGAACAGAAGACAAACTACAGCTTATCTGGAAGGAATGTAATATAATTCTATCGACCAAAGAAAATCAAACCAATTGTTCAGCTGTAGTCTTATGGCTCTACCTATCATCTTAGTTACGGAACTTGAATAAATTCAGTTCAAAGTCATATTAGCAGACTCAGAACATAGATTTTAAGACTCACAGTGATTCATTGACCTTAAAAGGATATACTGTAACTAGAAATAAATAGTGTGCTCATTACAGATTTCACAGATGCACACTTTCCAAAATTCTTTAGTGTCACGGATGACCAGCTGTTACTGTAAAGGTTATCTTAATCTGCTATTCATTCAGCTTCATTGCCCAATTTGAAATACTACATCACAAACAAGGGTGTTCAGGATGTTGGCAATCCAGGTTATCAAGCCATCTGTCACTCTCGTCTGGTGTTCCCAATCATCGGTTTTGGAAACTAGCCTCCTTTCCGTATTCATCAATGTGATGCAGTAGCATTGTAACTATCTTGTTTCCTGCAGTACTCTAACATGTCTACTGTTTGTATCACCAGTGTTATTCAGTCAGTATACTCCAATCTCTGATCTGTACTCTCCATTTCAGAAGTCTGACTTTCTAACACATGTTCTTCTGTAATACAGAACAACAAAGTAATTCCTTTTACCCAAACAGTATAATTTTCAAAACTTTTGCTAACTTCTTACAGTCTGTTATCAACAGCCTGGTTCTGCAAAAGGACATACATAATAGTAAACACCACTATAGTTAAGTCTTAATAAAATAATGAATCTACTGTAGGTATGCTTAATGGACAATGTTTTCACTTAAACTGTAAGACTAGAATGGCTTAATCCACTCCTATGACCACTACACACTTTGCTGCATCAGGCTTACAATAAAACCGCCAGGTTTACCATTCACCAACCCAATCTACTTTAGAATTGTAAAAAAAAAAATCCATATCTTGGATGTCTGATTGTTTGTCTAATCTTACTTTTGTGTGGAATAACAATTCCCAGGTTAGTTTTCAGTAATCTGCCATGGACTTCACTCAATAAGTGTCTTGGTGCATGTCTTGTCAGCCACCCTTGAGGCCTCAGGATCTTCAGTAAATTATTCATGGAAGTGCTGTCATCACCCAAAAGTGTCTTTATTCTGTTTTTAGCCATTTAGCATTTACATCTTGCAGTAATTTACCAAACACAATCAGGGTCAAATATTCTCTGCACAAATTTGTATTACAGCTACATCTTCACTCAGAGTAAATATCTGTTTGCTCAATTGCACACTCTGAAATATGAATCTATTATGTATGTTCTATCCCTGAGTTCATTATTCAGTTATTTCCTGAACACTTTCAAAAATGTATCTTTGGTAACACAAGGAAGCTCCATATAGCTTGCACACAATGTCTCCATATTCACCCCACGCCTTGCCTACCTTTTTCCTAAACACATTTCTCACTTTTCTCTGTACTGTTCTCACTAATGTTGTAGACAGTTTTCTGACTTTCTGCTATTCATTGTCACTAGGAAGTCAGACCATTGGCTGTATTCATGAAGCCCTACATGGAGTGCCAAATAGTGCAGGAGCTGTTGCATGCAATATGGCTGCCGAACGATCCAGGATCGAGCTCCCAGGACATGCATGAGTGCTCCTACACTATTTCAGTACAGACACCACCACTATATGCTAATTACCTAATTTGCTGGTGAAAACCATGCAAATGAGGTGAATTAGCGATCCAGGAAGCAGACAGTTGCCCATGCCTGAACAGTGTACAAAGCAGAAATGTATTCAGCTAGTAGCTGAATACAGCTGAATACATTTCTGCAAATTAAAAAACGGAGGCATGACAGCTCAAAAGAAAGCATGTATTATAGTTAGTAGGCATGCTAATGGCCAACTATATGTCCATTGGCATGAAAAATAATTTACTTTTTATAAAATAAAACTTTGGCTGATCTCAGTCGTTTAAGCATATGGCAGCGGTGCGCAAACGGGATCGTGCTGAAAATAAAAAAAAATAAATAAATGTGAAAAAGCAATTTTCTGGGAAATCTGCATTTTGTCATTATAGTCAAAGGCATGCAGAATGAAAACAATACCAGGGAACAGTGGTTGCTAAGGGAAAGGCTCAGTGTGAGTACAGTAACTATGGAGTAAGGCAGAGGGGTATGCAAATGAGGGGAATCTTACTGAATCACAAATTTCTTCTAAGTGTGAGACTGTACCTAACCGTGTAGTTCTCTAATATGGCCCTATAAGCATGAGAAGTAAATGGCATCAAAAGGGGGTGTGTCATGCTTGCTGTAAGTACATTGGAGCACTATTGCCTGGGTTTGCCCTTAGCTAAGCACAGCTAAGCAAAGAGCTGTGTCTGAGGCTGTAATGTCTTACACCATGAAATGAAGAGTGTGTTCATGTCCAGGGAGGGAGATTTCTGCTAAAGTGTGTTTACCTTAGCTAAATGGGTGTGTGCAGTGTGCACTGGGACTTAAACCAGGAAAAATAACACAGGAAATGGCAGCACTGTGTATATGTAAGCAAGGGGGTGTGTCTGAGACCTTGTTTACCTTGCCTAATTGGGTGTGAGCGGCATGCACCGGGATTTAAACCACAAAAATAAAAAAAATACAGGAAATGGCAAGTGGAACAAGAAAAAAAGAGAAATAGCAGAATAGAGGCACTCAAATACAAGTAATAGAGCTGGCAGGTGCAGTGTATCATACTCAGCAAATCACACAGGCAGCATCTGCAGCACATCACTATAAACTATGCAAACACCTTTTAGTCTGTTTTTTCCCACAAACACTACATGACTGGCGTACATAGACATGGAAATTTTACATGACAAAACTAAAAAAATGTTAGGGGCTGCTGTTGCTCTCATACATCAGTATGTGCAAGAGGCTGAGGATGATAAAGAGGACAATGCTAACAACCACCCCAGACTTAAGAGGAGGAGGAGAAGAGTGTTCAGGCCAAGGGTAACCTACCAGGGGCTGCAGGATCTGGAGATAGTAGAGCACTACATGGTGGACAGGGACATACTGCAGCAAACTGTGAAGCTGTGCCGGCCTCGCCTCACATCCAGAACAAACAGAGAGGATCCCATCCCAATGGATACCAAGGTATGTGTAGCTCTAAGAATACTAGCAACAGCTACTTTCCAAAGAGCAACTGGGGATATCATGGGGGTCTCACAGACATCTGCTTCCAGGCTAATCCACCAGTTCCTGGATGCCATGCAAATACATGCCAAGGAGCACATTAAATTCCCCAGCACCCGTGAGGAGATGACTGGCAATATGCATCGCTTCAACCATGTAGCAGACTACTCGGCGGTACTGGGTGCCATAGACTGCATGCACATCCACATGAAAGTACCACCTGGTGACCAGGGTAGGGTCCACATAAACTTCAAGGAGTTTCACTCCATCAACTGCAAGGTCATGTGTGATGCCCAGGACATTATCATGAATGTGTGTGCTGGCTGCCCTGGAAGCTATCACGACTCCCACATCTGGCATTCCTCATAGCTGTATCAGTGGTTTACCAGTGTGGCCATCCTGTATGGCCATTTATTACGGGATGCTGGCTACGCACTGGAGACATGTATCATGACACCCATCAGAAATGCATACATACCCACACAAGAATGCCATAATGAGGCACACGTACAAATGAAGATCAGTATAGAGCATGTGTTTGGGATACTCAAGTCATGGTTCTACTGCCTTGACTTATCTGGTGGAGCCTTGCAGTACTCTCCAGCCACATGTGCACACATGGTCATAATAAGTGCCATGCTACACAATATGATCCTGGGGAAGCAGCTGCAGCAGCAGCAAAATGAGGAAGGTCCACACAGCCCCCCCAGCATTGCCAAGGTCTCCACAGGCACAGAGTGACTTGGAGGAGGAACATCCTTAGCCTGCACCTGTAGGCAGACGAAGACATGCCCAGTATGCCCTGGCCTTGGCAAAGAGGCAACACATAGCACATACACTGACACTGTAAGGCTCCAGGGACTGATCTCTCTCTCTCTCTCTCTGACTCACACATACAGTAAAATGGATGCCAAACATCACACCACCTATACCTGACCATGTATAGGCAATGTATTGTGTGCATCTGACATAGTCAGCCCTCAAGCACCACCCTCGCAACAGCTGCAGGTACAATGTAAGCCAGTCTCTGTAACAAATTAAAATAATGGAGTGGACTTTTCTGATAGCATATCTATGGTATTGATCAAGCATGTAAGGGAATGGGGTGGCTAACTGGGATAGCAGCAGACAACTGACATATCTGCCGGACAGCAGGACGTGTATCCCCAGTACTGCTTTACCCACACCATGTAGCACCACCCTAGTCAACAAATACCACTGCAGTATATGTGGTGAGCCAAATAACTTGGTGTGTAATAGGTCTCATACATGGATGTCAAAGTGGGGGTCCCATACCCACCACCAATCCCACACAGCAGATCAGCTGTAGAAAACCATACAGAAATGCCTTGCAAAGGCCCCCACATGGCAAAACCCATGAAATTCCCACCCACAGATGTTTACACAGTGGTATCATAGCAGGTCTGGCAGTGGCAGCATGGCTTTGAAAGGTAAGAAGTCTGAAACTACAAATGTCTGTGCCAGAACAATCTGACCTATGGTTGATACTGTTATGCCTGTAGTCTGAAAGATAGGGCATGCCACCATGCTCCATGAGGCCAAAATGTTAAGCAAATATTACCACAGTCTGTGCAGATGTGTAACGTGTACAGTCATGTCACCTCTTCCCATAGTCCCATAGAAATGCAGTAACATGTTCCTAGACTTAAGTAGCATCTAGCTGTCACCCAGACTCATGGTGCAATAGCAACAGAAAGCAATTTCAGAAACACCCACAGTCAACTTACTGTTACCATCCCAGGGGTGTCTCCTGCTGGCAGCCTGGAAACTTATGATTATCAGAATGCACTGCCCTACTACAGATGGCCTGCATCTGTCACACCTGGCCTACATGCCTCTGGCAAATACCTATGTCTCACCCACAGTGCCCTTTAGGGAGTGTCATGGGGTCCACAACACCAACATAACACAGTCCACAAAATGCAAAGAAAGGCCATGCTGACAACTGCTACGGGGAAAACTGCCACACTCAGGGATCCAGAAATTGGGGCAAAGGCATGAATAATGGGGTGATGAAGGTCCAAAGAGAAGGACACCTGTGAAATATTGCTCTAATAATGTTATAAAGTGGATGGAATGATCTGTAGTAGCATGGAATGTCTGATGGGTACGAAGTCTGAAACTGCAATGTCAACTGTCTGCAATATCTGACTTCAGCCCTGAGTGACTTGCAAAATACTTTTGCTGAAAAAACACACTTGTTTGGGTAACCAACAAAATATATGAGTCATGGACGTGGAGATTCTGTGATACTCTGTACAGTCGACAGGCAGGGCTAGGAGTTTAAACATAGGAATGCATCCACTGCAGGCAGGCCTAACCCTGGAAGATGATGACATGTCTGCACCCACAGAACCCTGGGCCACAGCCATGGGGACTAACACATCCCCCCTTTCACTCATCCTATGCAACATCCTGACCCCAACTTGTGGCCCATACATATATAAAATAACTAATTAAGAGTTCTAATCTCACTCCTGGCAAATGTAAAATTGTGTGTGTGTGTGTGTGTGTGCGTGTGTGTGTGTGTGTGTGTGTGTGTGTGTGTGTGTGTGTGTGTATTCACAACTAAAATATTTTGGGTACATTCAAACCCAGTACATCTCCCCTTTCCCCACTTTAGCAGTCCTGCAGATATCGATCATCTTAGAAGTGCTTTCTGTCAGACTTCAGCCCCATAAGCTCTGTGGTGCATGTAATAACTGCATAACATGATAGTACAAATAGCTAGTTAGGTAGGAGTTCTAATCTCAATACTAGCAAATATAGAAGTGTGTGTGTGTGTGTGTGTGTGTGTGTGTGTGTGTGTGTGTGTGTGTGTGTGTGTGCAAGACTGAGGGAGTTGTGTGTTTGTTTACAGGTGAAACAGTTTTATGTCATTCCCACTCACAACACTTCACAGTGCCTCACCTTATCAGTCCGGATGATGTCAGTCCCTTATCAGCAACCTTGGCCAGCTGTCAGCCCTGTAAGCTCAGTAATGCATGTGATAAATGCTTAACACTATAGTACAAATGACTAGTTTGGCAGGGGTTCTAGTCTTCCGGCAAATGTGGGTATGTATGTTTGTAAGTAGAAGTATTTTGATATGTTTCCCACCCACTGCCCTACTTTATCAGTCCTGCTGATGTCATTCCCCATATCAGCATCTTTGGCCAACTCTCAGCCCAGTAAGCTCTGTAGCACATGTGGTAACTGTGCAACACTATGATACAAATCACTAATTAGGGGTTCTACTTTCACATCTGGCAAGTGTATGTGTGTCTGTTTGCAGGACAAAGTATTTTGATAGGTTAAACATCCACTGTACTACTTTATCTATTTTGCTGATGTCATTCCCTTTATAAGTTCACAAGTCTGTAGTAGGTAATGGCCCAATAGTCTTAACAAGCCTAGCACATACAAAGGCCCTGCCACTGTTTCACCAGATGTTATGTTCCAGTGCCTGTATCAAGTATAGCCACTGCAGTGATCCTTGGGTTGAACTGTCTATTCCCCTACATTGATCAAGATTTCTCTCAAACAGGGTGAGCTAGGTGCTCTGCATGTCATGTATGGGAAGTGTATTCTAGGGCACGCACAGTCTCTTGGTGAGGGACCAATCCCACCAGCATATTGTGGTGATTGTGGTACTGAGTTAGAGGCCTATACAGTGTGTGGGTGGATGGATTTAGATGTAGCATTTCTAAACCAGCTGGGTCAGACATGACTTTGTAAGTCAGGCACAGATAGCTGCTAATTAGGTGTTATGACACAGACTTGTGTCTGCTGTCTGCTGAGTCTGTCTGTGTAGGATGTGTGCTTAATGCCTAGGAACCCCTTTGTGAGGTGCTTCTGTGGCTTACCCAGCTGTAGCAGCTGTCTAGTGAGGTACATGGTAAATGGGCCATAATACTTGAGGAGTGGTCTAATGAGGGAATAGTAGACAGAGATCATTACCTCTGTCTTCCTGGATACAAAAACCTTGGTAATGCAATGTGCCATTATATAAGGACTTCCTGACCACAGTGGCATATGGTGCTTGGAGGAGAAGTTGCTGTTAACCTATGTAACCCAGCTCTATTATAATGCATACAGTGTTCATTAGGATCCCATCAGTGTGGCATTTACTGGGAACTGAGTGTTTTACCATGGGGTATGATGATGCATATTGTGGTGTTAAGCTTATGGGCATGGTTTCCACACCACTCAGTGGTCTCTGTGAGGCCTTTCTGTGAGATGTGTGCATCACTTGTGGAGTTAATGATAGCCCCTAGCTTGCAGTCCTCTGAGAACTTGGTGAGCCAGAGCTCCTCTGTGTTGAGCTGGACTCCTGAGAAGTAGACGCTGGACAGGACACTACCCAGTACTGATCCCTGTGGGACTCCACTTGTGACTGCTTGCAACTCTGACCTGGAGTTTGCCACTGTCATATTTGTGTGTTCTGTGAACCAATTTGCAAAAGAAACAAGGATACATGAGTTGATGGCTAGTTTATTGGGTTTATCAATAATCCCTCACTGAGGGATGGTATCACATGCTTTGGACAGATTTATGTAGGCTGTTTGCAGTGCCTTACTGTCATACACAGTCCTGGTGACTCGGTTAATGACGTCAACCAGGTTGAGCAGGCATTATCTGCCATTCACAAAGCCAAACTGTGTGGGCCCAGAGTTAGGAGATCTCCTATATCTTGATCAATCAGGTCCCTAATGATGTGGTTCATGCCCCTACATAGTAGACTTGTCAGGCTAAGTGACCAATAATCCTCAGGGTCTGTAGATGCTACCCCTTTATGGAGAGGGATGACTGTAGCAGTGCGCCATGCTTGAGGGACAAAGCCTGAGGTGAGGCTGTGACTGACCAGGGTACACAGATTTGGTCCAAGGTCACTTTGCATGTCATGTATAACACAGCCATGGATATGTTGGTGTCCCATGGAAGCTGTATTTTTCCCTGTGGACAATGCAGGTCTAACCTGGCCTGCAGTACTGCTGGGTGTCTGCCATTCATCTGCCATTGTGATTGTACACTTGTGGGGGAGAGAGGGGTAAAGCTGGCACCGAATGTGTTGCCATGACTGTGGCCAATGTCTGCTGTCTCAGGATAGGAATTAGCATTGTGCAGTAACTCACAGCACTTGTGTTTAATGCTGTGGAGGTTGTTGATGTAACTCACAAAGGCTTTTGTGATTGTCGTAAGTGTCTGCTGCATTTCTGCCTGCATAGATGCCTGTAGGGGATTCCACAAGGGATCCCAAGTTGTGATTGAGGCTAATAAGGGGGTTCAACAGTCACAGGAAACCACCTTTGTCTGCAACAGTATCCTCGTTCTGTTGTACACTTTAGTAATGACAGGAGACCATCACATTGTCTCCCAGTGTTTGGAGGACAGTGTCTGGGTTCTGTTGGCTATGGCTAATACCATTCATTCATATACCTGTTTGTACAGTGCATATGTGTATGATACGACAGTCATGCAGCTATTTCCCATTGCCACAGGTGGAGTGAAGTCATCCATCCCTTTTTCTATGGCTGCAAAGTCAGCTTTGGAGAGGTTTTGCAAGGTGGTTACCTTTGTGGGGGATGTGGTTGACATGTTGAGTTCCATGTTGATTACAGCTTGTGTGGATCTCATAGGTAGGGAATGACAACTGTGGATGAGCAACAGTCCCATATGTAAGTAGTCAACACAGGTCAAGTTTGTTGCATCCTCTACTGGGGTTAGTATGAGCCAGTCCAAGGCATTGGAAATGATGAATTCCAGGAAGTGTTGGGCCACAGTACTGGTGCTTGGCTACTTTCACCAGGTGATGGAAGGGTAGTTGAAGTCTCCTACTATGTGAGTGTTGCATTGGACCTTCATAGATGGCAGGGTGTTGAGGAATGTCCATTGACAGTCTAGGGACATAGATGTGGACCCATAGCAAGCTATGGTCTGGATTGCACTATTACCCCAAGGCAGTTGTACCAGAAGTATCTCTGATGCATTATGCTGGGATACTAGTCTGGAGGTGTTCCTTTCCATAATGAATATGGAGGCAACACCACATGTAGACGTGTGGTGTGGCCCATGTTTGGGAGCCCACAGCTGCAGAATGCATTATAGCCTGTTACTATAGACCTGCTGTCTGCTGTTGTGAACCACCTCTCCATTACAGCAGAAATGTTAGTGTCCTCCACTCCGAGGAGTGCTCTGAGTGACTGCATCCTGGACAGTTAGATGACTACTGTTGAGCAACAGAACCCTCAGATTGCATACATGTCTAGCTGTTATGGTGGTAATAACATTTGGGACATTGCCTAATAAGTCATTATAGGGGTGGCAAGACACTTAGCCAGTACCTGGAAACCTAGAGCTGACAGATGTAGGACATCTGTGGCAAGTTATTGAGGTCTATCAATCATGTTATCCCAAGCAAAGAGATACTAGATCTCCTGAGAATGACACAAAAACACGTAAGCCAATGTTGCAGTCAATCATCTGTTGATAGTACAGCAGCATCATTCTGTGTGATGGCAGTATACTGCTCAGGGCTATTGTCACACCTGCCTGGAGCACATAATCATAGAGTTCAACCATGTCTCTTGTCATGTAGTCCAGGGAGGTGTGTCTCCAGTCATTCACACCCACATGGATGCAGAGTGATACTTGTAGTTGTTGTGGAGTGCCATGACTGGCTGTCATGTGTTGGATGCTGGCATGTGATAGATATTTGACTGTTACCTGCTCCATATTCAACTTAGTGAGTGGGATATGTGTGTGAATCAGTATTGAGTTACCCGTGATCACTGTATTCTGCAAGGTGGTTAGCCTTAGGAGCTTAGGTTGAGGAGCACACTATGTAGGTGAAATATGTGTCCCTTGGCATGTGCCACGTCATGGTGTCTGAGTGGGTGCCTGCCTTGCTGGTCTGTGCTCTTTTAGTAAATATCCATTGAGCACCTCTGTGAAGGTGAGTGTGTGGCTTTTCATTGTTTGTCATGGCTGTCAAAGTGGTTGTCTTGGTGAACTATGTTTTCTACGTGGTCTGGTGCAGGTGTTGATCTTATCCTCTTGACCTGCTAGTCCAGTCTTTGCTGGAGAGTGCATATGTCTACATTGGGTGATATATGGGTAACTCTCACAGGTCTGAGTATTTGGAGTTTAGAGGAGAGGGTTGTCTGTGTACATGAGAAAGTTTCAACAGTGCCTCAGAATGGACAAGTGCATCAGGTTAATGGATGAAATCATAGAAAACTGCACTTCAATCATGCCAGTAGAGGTGGAAATAACTAATAAGTCCCGGGGCTACTTCTGTAATGAATTAGTACTGCAGATGGCTCCCAGGTGTGCCAAATTTACAGATACAATAACCTGGTGAAGTGCCAAGCTATAATGCTATTTAAAGTGCAAGATAGAAAGAACTAACATGATGTAAGGGTGAAACTGAAGGCAGACTTTCTGCCACCTGTAATTCTTTACCTCAGTTGTGCAGCTTTGGCCATTTAAAAGTTCAGTGCACTCTGTAGCACATGCAGTAACTGCTTAACACTACAGTCAACATAACTAGAATTCAAATCCCAATACTGGCAAGTGTGTGTGTGTGTGTGTGTGTGTGTGTGTGTGTGTGTGTGTGTGTGTGTGTGTGTGTGTGTGTGTGTGTGTGTGTGTGAGAATTATGTACTGTCTGGCTTATACCATTTTTGAATTGTATACTACCCTTCACACTTCCCCTCACCCCAATTTAGTAGTCCTGTTGATGTCATCCACCTTAGGACTAAGTGAAATCGTATAAGCTCTCTGACAGATCTGATAACTGTGTATCAGTATTGTAGAAATAACTAGATAGGCAAAAGTTCTAATCTCACTACTGACAACTGCGTGTGTGTGAGAATCATGTAGTGTGTGCGCTATACCATTTTTGACTTCTGTACCACCCTTTACAATTCCCCTTACTCCAATGTAGTTTTCCTGTTGATGTCATCCACCTAAGAAGTACCTTTGAACTAGGTGAAAATGTATATGTTCTGTGGTGCATCTGTTAACTGTGTAGCATTGTAGTAGACGTAGCTAGATAGGCAGGAGTTCTAGTCTTTTTACTGACAACTGTTTGAATGTGTGTGTGTTTGTGTGAGAATCATGTAGTGTATGGGTTATAACATGTTTTACTTCTGTACCACCCTTTACACTTCCCCTCACTCCAATTTAGCAGTTCTCTTCTGTTGATGTCATCCACCTTAGCAGTACCTTTGGACAATATGAAAATGTATAAGCTCTGTGGCACGTCTGATAACTGCATAGCACTATAGTAGAAATAAATAGAAAGGCAGGAATTCTAATCCCAATACTGGCAACTGTGTGTGTGTGTGTGTGTGTGTGTGTGTGTGTGTGTGTGTGTGTGAAAGGATTATATCTTGTGTGGCTTATACCATTTTGATGTGTGTACCATACAGAGCTGGTGACCACCTCCTGATGCTATTACTTTATATATTGTGGTAACAGCATCTGCCTCACATGCAGCAAGTTAAACCATTGTACAGTCCTTTGTACAGATGTGTCTGGGATATCCAGATGTTTGCACCTATATGTGGTCAGAAGTGGCCTGTGTGCCTTAACAATGCCCCATGTATGTGATATTGTAGACACATAAGCCACAATGAGTGTACTGACACATATGGCAGCATCATGTATCATACCTGACTGAAACATCACACTGATACGACATCTACCACCCTCACAGGTGGCCAGCCTTGTAAGTGCAATACATGAGAACAGATACTTGGTTTTACAAGTGAACTGTTCATATTATGGGTCACATTAAAGGTTGGAAGAGGTGTGGACTGACATATTGTGGTCCCAATTTGTATGTATCAGAAACACCTTGCTTCTTAACAGGGGTGCGTACACAATTTTTATCCACTGTATACCAGTAATGTGTCACACATGTGCCTACCTTAGGCCATTTGACCACCCCATTTTGCTGGCCTCTGCCCAGATGTCTTGCACTGACAAGTTGTGAGGTACTCTATAGGAATTTTGAATTCACCTCAGATAGGCTCCAGTGGTGAACACTGTGATGCAATGCAGTTAACCCCACCACAAGTGAACATACACATAAAGGAATATAACTATTACTGATAGTTATGTGTGTGTTAAATTGCATGCCCTTCACATGCCTGGGGTATTGCCAGGCCACAACAGAACAATGTCATACTCAACAGCTTCAGGCTGATGTCCCATATGCAGACCAGAGGGTCCTAGGTAGTTGTGAGAGAGAGGTATTGTCAACAGACTCACATATGGCCTTGGTACAGGATGGATGTAACATGTTTGAATATTTACAGAACAAACCCCAATAATACACAATTTTCTGTCCTCACCATAGATGTACACCTCTGTGCATTAGAAAACCCGATCAACAACTGCAATCGGACCTGACAAATGGATGTAGATACAGTACAGATACAAGTATGTCTGATACATTAGTGGACACCCACCTCCAGCATGTTGGCCTCTGTACACTGGTGTTGTACAGGGGTGTGTGCCACGAGGTTGGCAGGGGCTCATATGCTACACAACTTGGTTATGTGATGGATGACAAAGAGAAATATGAAGTCATATGTATGATGTGGTAGTGACTGTACCCAAAGGTGACAGAGTGGTCATTTCAGCAGATGTCAATGGGCATGGTGAAGGGAACAGAGGGTCTGTGGAAGTGATGGTTATGCATGGTGTTAAAAGGAATGCAGTTGGTGAGATAGAAGTGTATTTTGCAAAACAAATGGACATGGCTATGGTGAATATGTACTATAACAGGAGGAAGGAGCATAGGGTGAGCTACAAGACTGTAGTAAGATGCACACAGGTGGTATATATTCAATGTAGGAAGGCCAGTTCGAAGGAGATTGGAGACTGTAAAGTGGCGAAAGGGAAAGTGTATTTAGGCAGCATAAAATGTTGGTCTGCAGGATGATGTTGGTGATCAAGAAGGGGGGAGTGTGAGTTCAGCAGCAAGGATCACATGATGTGAATTGGAAAAGGGTCATCATGAGGTGGTGTTCAAGGAAGAGTTAAGACAGGCACTGGGTGGTACTGTCAATTTACCACATATCTGGTTAAGTACAGCAGAGCTACTAAGGGAGATGGCTAGAAAGTTGCTTGGTGTGACATGTGGATGGAGGAAGTAGTACAAGTATACCTGGTGGTGGACTGAGGAAGTAAAAGACAGTATACAGAGAAAGAGGATGGGGAAGAAGGAGTGAGACTGTCAGAGAGACGAGGAAAGTAGACAGGAGTGTGAGGAGATGAGGTACATTGCAAAGAGAGATGTGGCAAAGGCTAATAATGAAGCATATGAAGAGTTGTATGATAGTTTAGACACTGAGGAGAGATAACAGGAGTTGTACCGATTGGCTAGACAGATGTACTGATCTAGGAAAGATCCACAGCAGATAAGGGTGATAAAGGATAATAAAGTAAATGTACTCATGATAAAGGATAATAAAGTGAATGTACTCACAAGTGAGGAGAGTGCCACATGGACAGAGTACTTTGAGAGGCTGATGACTGCAGAGAATGAGACAGAGAAGATTGGATGATGTGGGTATGGTGAATCAGGAAGTGCGACAGCTTAACAAGGAAGATGTAAAGATAGCTATGAAGGGGATGAATACTGGCAAGGCTGTTGGCCCGCATTACATACCTATGGAAGCATGGAGGTGTTTAGGGGAAATGACAGTGGTGTGTTTAGCCACACTATTTACTGATATCTTGGGTGGTGTGACATTGCATAAGGAGTGGAGACAAAGTGCTCAGTACGGTTTTAAGAATAAGGTTGATGTGCAGAGCTGTGGTAACTACAGAGGAATAACATTGAGTTTGATCTGTATTGAGAGTAGGGAACAGCTTTATGAGACCCTTCAGAGGTGGAAATATGCTGCAGAGAGGGGAGTAATGAAGGTCTGCAGGACTATGACAGAGTATCTGTGTGTGAACGAGAAGGAGGACAGTGGAATGTTGAGGATGCATGGGGCAGATTTGGCAAAGGTGGATGTGCTTAAATGATTGGGATCAACATTTCGGAGTAATGATGACCGTGACGGATAGGTGAAGAGAGTACAGGTAGGTTGGAGAAGAGTGTCAGGATTGAGTTGTGACAGATGACTACCAGTAAATGTGATAAATAAGGTCTACAAGAGGGTAGTGAGACCACCTATGTTATATGGGTTGGAGACAGTAGCAGTGAGAAAAAAATGCAGGAGACAGAGCTGCACATGGCAGAGGTACAGATGTTACAATTTGCACTGGGTGTGACACGGGTGCACAGGTTTAGCTATGTGTATATGAGAGGGACAGGCCATGTTGAACAGATATGACACAAAGTTTGAGAGGAAGTATTACATCAGTTTGGGCATGTGCTGAGGAGGGCTGCTGAGTATATTGGGAAAAGGATGGTTAATAATGTAGCTGCCAGGTAAGAGGAAGAGAGGAAAGCCTCAGATAAGGTGTATGGATGTGGTGAGAGAGGACATGCTGGGGGTTGCTGTGAGACAGCAAGATTCAGGCGACAGGCAGAAATGGTGACAGATGATCCACTGTGGCAATCCAGAATGGGAAAAGCCAGAGAATAGTGAAAGGGGATGTTGTAATGTCAGTCTTCACAGATGTGCCAATTATTTGACAGACATAACACAACTTTATGGGTAAATGACTACAAATATGAGGCACACATATGGTCAGTGTGCATAACACTGGACAGTTAAATGTTATGAGCTCAGTATATAACATGCAGTTCAACCCACATCTGCAGCAGTACTTTACTATGCAAATATCATGTATAGGTGTCTCCCATATCTATGACAAACAAGTATATACTAGTTGTATTCACAAGTAAGATATGGATATGTACAACATCCCAGTAGCTGGCCTAGCATTGTCAAAGTCAGAATTGTTCAACACACTCCAGTAGTAGTCATATGTGAGCTATCCTTTCCTGGGGCCTTACCCATGATCTATGTCACTGCAGACAGACCCAGATGCTATGGCCATAGTTTCTGAACAGCAGTATATTAGTACAGCAAGCTTTGTTAAGACATATATGTTAACACTTCTCTTTCACATTCTTACATACCCTCTACTGCAGTCCATGAGATACTTACTTGTTCGACATACCTGTCTGCATTTTTCAAACTATAGTTGGTTATATGCTGTTATTTATTGTCTTTTCCCCAGTTTCTCACTCTTCCTCTCCACACACATGTAGGGTGTACATCTGTGATGCATAGCCAGCAGCTTGCCTTTTGAAGGCAATGCTCATGAGCAGCTGATGGCTTGAGCACCAACTGGTGTTCCCCAATTGCTAATTGCATGCAGATCAGCTCTGTTGTTCTTTCAATAGCAAATGTCATGGCAACACACTTCTATAATTGAGTACTCCATGTGGGTGTTGGCCCTTTCCCTTACCTGTGAAAAAGACATACTGGAAGTGTGTGAGCTAATACCTCTTACAACAAGACTTGTGGAGACAAGCCAAAAAAATGGTGAAAAAGGTTCAAGACTTAGAGGCAGAATGTGAGTATTGCTGTTATATGTTTTGAATACTGCTAGTTTAACAGGGTTTATCTGAACATGCTACTTATGCATGGGTTTCAGTCTGACAAAGTTCTGTCTCTGTATAGCTCTCAACTGAAGGGCTGTCCACATTAATGGCCAGAGGTTAGCCTGTTATGTTTGGTCTGTTCCCCAGACAGGTGTTGTCCTTGGTGTTGTCCTTGGCAAATCAGTAGCATACTCTGGTGATTGCAATCAGTAAATGCTAACATCCATTTGTTTTTCTGACTTTATATCCCTCAGAAAAGATATGTTACAACAAACCCTGTAACACCAGCAACATTCTCAGTGTATAACAGCAATATTTCAAGTATGGCCATGTATTTGGGCTTCTGTCCACCAATTATGTTAGGCTTTGTCCACATGTCATACAGTAGGAGACTGATAGGTATAATGATCTATCATTATTTACTGTTGTCATTCCTGCTGAGGGGAATGGCGGAAAACATGTTGAAGTCTGTACATTCAAGAGGTTGATATATAGAGAATGCTCTTAGATGCCCTTGTAACACATTTTATATGGGGGAGAATAACAAGTGTTTTAAAACTAGGCTGTTAGAAGATGTAAGACATATTACTGATAAAAAAGAAGACAGTTCTATAGCTGTACATTTGAATAAATCTCACCATGGGGACAGTAGTGGGTTACAAGGCATTGTTTTGGAAAAAGTCTATTTCTCAGTTTGATGAAACATTCATAAAAGAAAAAATGTTATGTACAGAATCAATGTAATGTGATACTTTAACCCCTAGGGGGTTAAATGAGGAGTGTAAATGGAGACTGTATTTAATTATGTAATTAAGTGTTAATTGAGTCTTGTGATTAAGGCAAGTATTTCTTGTAATGTTTTACTCCTTGAAGAATTTGGCCAAGACATCAGAGTATAATAAGCATGTGTGAATTACTGGCTGGTTGTATTTATCTTTGCTATGTTCAGTCATTTTATTTGTTTGGTTGGTGGGGAAATATCTTGATGGTTAATTTCCACATCATTCTTATAATTTTTATTTCACTTCTCCAATTTTGACACTAGTAAGATGAACTTCATTGATTTCACGTCATTTTTCACATTTGGCTTCTAATATAGTTCTGGTTTGTTCCCTCTCTGCCTTTACTTTTTGTTGAGTGAAACATCAGTATCATTACGCTTAGACATACTACATTATTGCTTTTTGCAGGGTTTCACCCGTGAGTCTCACAAATACAACAGGTACTATCTTCAGGATAACCTTGATACTATGTATTAGTATTGTTATATATGAGTCGTTGACTCTAGATACTTTATAGCACTATTACGTAGAGTGTTTTATTCAAGAGTTTTATAAACAATACAAACTTTGTTTAGTATGAATTATGTTTTAAATTCATGCAGGTTTTTATTACAATTCTGTGTTTAACATCGGTTATAGCAAATAAGTATATACATTTCGTATATGCATACCGTTACATTCTTTGTTGATATGCGATGTTTTAAGGCAGTTGATTACAGGCACTTTGTTTTATAGGATGTTTACTTTAGAATTTGCATTGCTTGACAGTAAGCTCTCCTCTAAAACTACCTTTGCATATACTATTTGTTATTAAACTTGTCATGCCTATACATAATATATAGAGCTTGATCGTTCAGGATTATGTTGTTGTTTTTCATAAGCAACATTGTTGCTTTACGTTTTTTAATATATCTTAACCAGATTCTGTTTTATCTGAGTGTTTTCATAGAACGTGGTAATTGATTGCTGATTTTTTAATGGATTTAAACATTTTGTCTGTATTTTTTATTTTGGAAGCTGCATTAATGAGCTGCCTTCCTATCAGAGCTCATTAGCTGTTGTAAATATCTTAATTGCTCACATTTAAAGTGGCATGTCTTTTATACTATGGATTACTGAATATATGTAGCTGAATTATCGGCTTTGTTTTTTATATATGAATTCTATCTCTGGTTCGTTGCTGAGCACGATTTCTATATGCCACATTTTTCATCAACAATAGTGAAGCGGTTATTTATTTAGTTGCCTCACTAGTATTTTATCTATCATTTTACTTAGGTTTGTTAAATAAACCTTCAAAACAGGTCCTTACATCCTTATGTTAGATCGTCATTGGTCTACTGTGTTTTATAGTAGCAGTACTCATATGTGTCACTAGCACTTTTTACATCTAGTTTGGCGCAATCTTATAAACATAAGGACTGGTATTATAATTAAGTTATTTGTTTATGTGGTCTACTGCTTTTCCTGGCCGTTACAGTCAGTTGTGTTTATTTGTTTTATACTTCCACTGTCACTTTAAAGAACAGCTCTTGCCAATTATTTTATTAAGCAATGACTAATGTTTTTTTGGCTTGCGCGCCAAAAAATTGTATATATAAGAAGACAAGTTTTTATTGTTCATTACACCTGAAGAAGCGTAGTCCAACTATGTGAAAGCGCTTGTGTGTTTTTATGGCTCAATAAAAGATATCACGTTTATTCAACTTTTTCATGTGGTGACTCCTGCTGGAATCTGGTTTTATTAGTATAATAAGCATGTGTGAATTACTGGCTGGTTGTATTTTTCTTTGCTATGTTCAGTCATTTTATTTGTTTTGCTAAGAGGTTATATGTCTGGCCATTGTGTATGGTCTATCATGATTTTGTAGCAATGTACTGTTCACTTATTTATTTGAACTGGCAGATGTGAGTGTCATGGAATCTTTCATATCCAACTGTGCATGCTGCCCCAGTTATGGATGGTCTATCAGCAACATATGTTTGTATGGGCATTTTGAGTCATGTATGTATATATATATATATATATATATATATATATATATATATATATATATATATATATAGGTGTGTGTGTGTGTGTGTGTGTGTGTGTGTGTGTGTGTGTGTGTATATATATATATATATATACATATACACACACACATATATATATATATATATATATATATATATACATATACATATATACACACACATATCTCAGTATTTACTTGTAATATAGCTATATATATTGTTATCCACATATATGTATCTCCATCTCTCTCTCTCTGTATATGTTTCTTCTCAGATATATATATATATATATATATATATATATATATACCAATCCTTCCTAATTGCACAGTGTCTCTTCCCTATTGTAAACTGACTGTAAAGTATGGTATGTTTGAGAAACCACCCTACAACCATACTTCTCTGATTGCTTTCTGGTAAGCTACTGTGACTATGCTGTGCAGGGTCCTGGGTTCAAGATCTGAAAGGGCTGTTTATTTTGTTGGTAGACAGAGCAAAGACTGTTGGATACAGAGTGATTAAGGCAGTTTTGAACAGCTTTAAGTGTGTTTGTGTGAGTTTGCGCGATGATAAGTGGTGTTAACATATGGTTAAACGAATAGGCTCTTACACAGTGTAGGCTTCGCTTACCACTGGGCAAATCTGCTAAGCATTTACATTTAAGCAATGCTTAAACCTGCTAAGCATAGCACAGCCCTGATAAACCATTGATCACATTCCAGTCTGATAAAATAGCAGAGAAATGACATATTTAATAAGTGTATTTAATTTCCTGTACATAACATGCTTCTATGTGCTGTCATTACAGTAGCAAGGGGGGTGACTATACTGTATGAGACACTTGGGTATACATGGGTAGTATTACAATCTTTTTTTTAATTTGTTTTATACATGGGTAGTATCCCAGGTTATATGCAGTCACACTTGCATGTTACATCAGCTACAGTGCACTGGTTGGCAAAAATAGTTTAACACATATTATATTATTAAGTTAATACTTTTAACAGTGCTTTTCCAAGTAAAAGTAGATTGCAGATTGTAGTACTTGAACCATATACCCCTGCATGCAAAGCTGGGACTCTGAGTATTAACTATCTTGTTCTTGGTGTTTGAACTGTATGTTTTTATATATTTCATATTGGATGTTGATATGATATTATGATATTAACTGTGGACTACTATGTTTTTTGGAGATGTCATTGAGGACTGCTGTCATGTAATAATGGCATACCTTTCAGTTTCAGACTTCTATCCTTCAAAAAATTAATCCTAATGCATAACCTGTTGGCTATCTACTTTCTGTCTGTCCTCTGTACAGATGTACAAATGTCAGGCATTGCTAAGGCAATACAATTATATAGGTGACCACATAGTATTGTGCTGTGGGCCTGGACACTGGTGCTAGTTCCAACATATGGGACATTCCTTAATGTGGGTCTTGCCCCTTTTCCTTTCCTCTGTGAGGGGCTTACAGATGTGGGAGGCTACAGATTCACATCCAGTAGGTGGCTGTACATCACAGGACAGGACATTTGGAGACAGCCCAACAACATGGGGGACATAGCCCCAGAATTGTGAACAGATTCTATGTCATCAGTGCTGTTATACCCATGGTGGGTTGATAGATTGATAGGGTTTGTGTGCACATGCATTTAGTGAGTGACTTCATGACTGACAGTGATATGTCTCTGACATACCTCTCCACTGGCACACTGTCCACAGACTGGCCACATGTTTACCTGTTATGTTTTGTCTGTTCCCCAGACAGTTGATGCCCTTGGCAAACCAGTTGTGGACTCTGGGGAATGCAATCAGTAAATACTCACATCTATTGGTATTTCTGACTTCATATTCCTCATAAAGTATATGTTACAACAAACTCAGTAACATCTGCAACTGTCTCAATGTATGAGATCAATATGTCCAATCTAACCCTGTGTTTCTGACTGTCCCCAAATGATGTCAAGCTTTGTCCAGATGTCAGTGAAGCACAGACATATTTAGTATCATTATTTCTTGCCTTCATTCCTGCTACCATCCCAGTGATGTATTAGACCCACAGACATGTCAGGGAAGAGGTCATAGATATGAGTCCTGAGCCTGTACAATCTGAGGTGAACTGTACATGTGAGAGGCCTGTGTATGTCTGGCCATTGTTAATAGAATGTCATGACTGTGTACACATGTCATGTGTACATGTTATTTGGGCTCTGTATGGGGGGGTGGTGGATGCAAGTGTTATGGCTCCTTCTTTATCTGACTGTGCATGCTGCTCCAGCTTCTGCTGATCTATTGGCTGTATGTTTTTGTAGGGGCAGACTGAGACATGTCCTGTACCAAGGTCAGGATTCAGACTACACTGAGAATTGAGATTGTATATGTAGGGCTAGTGAGTGAGTGGCAAACGATGATGTATTTCTTCACACAGTCCGTATGATCTACTGTTCATTTGACTTACAGGTATGTGACTGTGACTGTGGTGATATTAGTTGCGGGTATGCACATTCACACTGGTGTCTGTTTGTTAGTGCTGTTACATTCCTGTAGTGCCGGATATATTTGCAAATACATGTGTAATTACCCATAGCAGATTTCCTATTTCAATTACTTGTGCTATTTCACTAAATATATGTTAGAGCACACAGGAGGGTGTTACTACACAACTGTTAGCTTATCTATGCCAGTAGTTCAGAGAGGTCCCCATTTTTATGGCTTTCACCTACCACTTTGTCAGCCTTGGACCAGAGTCATTGCAGTAAGGGGTTCTGAGCACACCTCTCAACTGGCTGGATTGTTTCAGGATGTCCAGGTTTATTATTCATATTTCTGGTCTGTTTTACAGATTATTCTCATTTTTCTGGTAAATCACTGTGATGACACGATTGTTGTCAGAAAATGAGGACATACATTTCGTTTACCTATCTCACATCCATCAGAATATGTATGCTGAAACAAACTATGTCACTCTGTCAATAATAGTACAGGGGGACGATGACCTCTTCCTTCCTGGATGCTAATGTGTTAGTAATGAGATGTGCCACATAGAAGGGCTTTCTGACTACAGTGGCAATGTGGTGGTCAAAACAGACATTGCTGTCAACCTGTGTACCCATATCTCTTATAATGCCTTCTTTGTTCAGGGGACTACCATCGATGAGGTAATTCATGGGAATAGGGTTTTTCCCAAAGAGGATGACAACATATTTTCTGACATTGAGCTTAAGGCCATGGCTCTGACACCAGTCATTGGTCCAACATCACTTGGGTAGTTAATAATAGCTCCTAACTTGCAATTGTCTGCAGACTCTGACAGCCAGAGTCCCTTCATATTGGCATGCACTTCAAAGAAGTTGATACCAAACATGAAAAATATTGGAACATGTTTCCATCAGATCTAACAGTACTTCCTTCCTTCCCACTCTTTAAGCAAAGGCTGAAGCAACATCTTAAAACACACTGGTTATGCCCTTGCTGTTACCCTGACTAAATGTCTGCATTTTCTTTTGTCATTTTGTCTATCCTGTCTCCCCTCACCTTTTTTTAACACTACCTACCCCTGTGTAGCCGAAACTGTTTTAAATTATTGTTGTAAATATGATATGAAATAACTGTTAACATATTGTAAACAACCTCATATATTTCATTGTAAGAGTACCTAATTTCCTTTTTCAAAGTTTTTTTTCTGTAAATATTTTTTTTTGAATATGCTGTTTATGTATATAGTATGACTTTGTAACTACTGTTCTCTCATTTATTTTTTTACATTTCTTGCATTTTTACTTTTTTCTCTTACAAGTGTGCATTATAAATTCTTTGAAATGTTACTGTGGAGCTTTTCTCCCCGGGCCTCTGCTGAAAATGGAAATATATCCAGTTGGACTAGCTCGGTTAACAAATGTAAAATAAATAAAATAAATGACAGGACCCAGGACAGGACCTTGTGGGACTCCACTTCTGACTGCTCAGCAGTCTGACTTGGAGTCAGCTATTTTCACACTGTGAGTTCTATCTGTGACCCAGTTCGCAAACGACCTAGTGGTATAGGAGTTGATGCTTAGCTTAGTGAGCTTTTGCATGATTCCTGAATGGAGAATGTTATCAAAGGCTATGACCAGATCAAGGTAGGCTGTATGTGCCAGCTTGCCTTCATCCACAGCTCAGGTGACTGACTCCAAGAAGTTGACCAGGTTGATTGAGCAGGTATGACCTACCCTTTATAAAACTAAACTGTGTGGGATCCTGAGTCTGCAGATTCTCATATCCCTGTTTATTAGGTGCATGATGATGCATTCTATAACTTTGCATAACAGACTTGTCAGACTATTGGGGAAGTATTTTGCAGGGTCTGTAGTTGCTCCTCCTTTGTGGAGAGGGGTGACTGTCGCAGTGCACAATTCAGTAGGGACAAAGCCTGAGGTGAGGCTGTGACTGCACAGGGCACACAGGTGAGGTGCCAAGTCACTCTGTAGCTCATGTAGAACACAGCCAGGGATATTGTCAGGTCCTATGCAAGCTGTATTCATGGCCTTGGACAGTGGTGTTTTAACCTGTGCATCAGTAATACTGGTTTCCTGGCAGTGTATTGGTATTGAGACTGGTCCTTTGG
>NC_056744.1:173846751-173934251 GCF_019279795.1 Protopterus annectens
GTTAGTAGTTGTCATTGTTAGCAGGAATGCTGCTCTACATATATTTGACACTGGTCTTTTACACAACATCTGCTGTCATTCAGGGATGACATGGCTGACAGTAGGCAGGCCTTTGTCACATATCACATGCATCCATGATTCAAGGGAGTGGGGATATTACCCAAGTCGCATCCGCCCACACAGTGCCATCCCAAGGCAAATGTCCTAAATACAGGTTAACTCCCATACACCTTCATAGGTTCATAGGTTCATAGGTTCATACTAGGCTATCTGCCCGAGGGCATTTATAAGCCTAGCCCATAGTTTTGTGGCTTACGCCACCCCTTTAGTTTGGAGAAACTATGCCCTTTATTTTGCTGTGCCTCTGTCTAGCAGTGACACTGAGGTAACCCCTGGGGTGTATCTGCGATCCCCCATCCATTGGTCAAGATTCCTCTTGAACAAGGCCAGTGAGGTGCTCTGCCTCACATAGACCGGGATTTTGTTCCACAGCATAGGGAGTCTTTGGGTGATGAATCTATCCCTCCAGCACGTCCTATTAATAACCATGTCGAGGTTTAAGTCTCCCGCCCTTGTGGCTCTGAGGGATCTAGATTTTTTGAGATGAAGCATGTTCTTCAAATCTGGGTTTGACATGGCCTTGTATGTCAGGCATAGGTCACCTCTTAGCAAGCGGTAAGCAACTGAATATAACTGGAGTTCTTTCAGTCGGGCAGCATAAGACAGATTTTTGAGACCCTTTATCCTTTTGGTGAGGAACTTTGTGGCCTCTCCAGCTGCTGCAAGTGTCGGGTCAGATACATTCAATGGGGCATTGTACTCGATCATTGGTCTGATGAGTGATGAGTATAGGGAGACTATGACTTACTTGATCTAGATGTGAATCCCTTCATGATAAGGTGGGCAATGTAGAAGGTCTTCCTAACTACTTTAGCAATATGGGTGTCGAATGAAAGGCTACTGTCCACCTGGGTTCCCAGGTCCCTGATAACTTCTTCTGTGATCAGGGGATTGCCTCCTATATGGTAGCTAGGGGTGACCTTATTTTTCCTGAAGAGTATGACTATGCATTTCTTGGCATTTAACTTTAGGCCATGGCTCTGGCACCAGTTATCCGTTTCTGTGAGACCCTTCTGAAGGATATCTGTGCCGGATGTGTTTTCAACTACGGTGCCCAGTTTGCAGTCATCTGCAAACTTTGTCAGCCATAACCCTCCTATGTTTGCTTGTACTTCATAAAAGTAGATGCCAAACAAGAGTGGGCCCAGGACTGAGCCCTGTGGTACACCACTTGTGACAGGCTTTGAGTCTGACATGGCGCCAGCAACTCTAACCCTGTGGGTTCTGTCACTCAGCCAGTTTGCAATCCATCTTGTAATGTATGGATTTACATTTAAGTTGATGAGTTTATCAATGATGCCCGAGTGGGGTATTGTATCGAAAGCCTTTGCCAGGTCTAGGTAGGCTGTATGGACTGCCTTTCCTTCGCCAATGGCCTTGGTGACTGTTTCAAAAAAGTCAACCAAGTTTAAGAGGCATGATCTGCCTTTGACAAAGCCAAACTGGGTTGGATCCAAAGTCTGCAAATTCCCTATGTCTTTATTTAAGAGATCCATTATGATCCTCTCCATGGCTTTGCAGATAAGGCTTGTCAAGCTAATGGGACGGCAATTTCCAGGGTCGGTGGAGGCACCGCCTTTGTGGAGTGGGACCACAGTCGCCAGCGCCACTCCCTGAGGCATCCGAGGTGAGACTAATATTAAACAGCTGTCCTAACTGTGGGTTTAATTCCTCGTTGAGTTCATGGAGCACACAGTCGGGGACACCATCAGGTCCCATGGATGCTGTGTTCTTTGCCTTGGAGAGAGCAGTTCTCACCTGGGCGTTAGAGATGTTTGGGGGGCTACAATCATTTGGTATAGATATCTCTCCTTTGGGGGAGGGGAAGTTTGCACTGAACCTGTCAGCCAGTATGTTGGCAATGTCTGTAGGATCAGTAATCTTCACATCATTTTGAACTAATTCTGAGCATATCTGGGAGTTTCCTCCTAGGTTTCTGACATAGCTGAAGAATGCCTTATGGTTGTCTTTAGAGTCCTTAGCTATTTTTTTCTCAAAATTAGTTTTGGATGATTTTATGAGAGCTCTTAGCTTTTTACTTATAGTGATCAGCGGTGTCTTACCTTTTAAGGATTTTGCTCTATCTTGTAGTAGCTTTCTCCTTTTGTTGTAGAGTTTGTTTATGGCTGGGGTCCACCAGACTGGACGCTTGCCTTTGGTACAAAGAGTCTTTGTTTTGCTTGGGATTGCCTGATCCATGCAGCCCTGCAGGTGCTGGTAGAAGGCATTTGTAAGTGATTCAGCGGTTTGAGTAATGTTTACTGCCGGTTCAGGGGCCTTAAAGGAGACCACACTAGTCTTTAGAAGTGTGAAGTTGGCTTTCGAGAAGTTCTTTACTGTGGTCTTTTTATTTCGGTGGGGCGGATGAGGACCTCCAGCGAGATTAGTTTGTGATCTGATCTCACCAGTGAGGGGTATACTTCCGGTGTTGAACATTGTGCTCCCATGTTCGTGATGATGAGATCAAGTATGTTTTCTCCTCTTGTGGGGATGGTGACTAGTTGTTCCATGGCATTTGAGTTTATGAATTCCAGGAACATTTGGGCTAGAGTGTTTGGGCTTGAGTAGTGTTCCCAGTCTATATTAGGGTAGTTGAAGTCACCTAGTATGATTGTGTTCGAAGATACATTTATCCCCTCCAGTGTTTTCAGGAAGGCCATATGAGGTTCCTGAGTTTGCGAGGGTGGCCTGTAACATGCTACAAATTGCAGGGCAGTCTTGCCTATGGTTAATTGCACCTGGATGGTTTCCGATGCATCGTGCGTTGCCACCAGTCTAGAGGTATGGGTGTCCTTGATGAATATGGATACCCCTCCTCCTTTCTTGGTATTGTCCGGGTTTTGGGGCCGGAACGCATGATATGAGGTATAACCTGATAGTGCTGGGGTGCTCTCAGGAGCCTTGAACCAGGTTTCTGTCACAGCACAGACATCGATGTTCTCCATACTGAGAAGGGCCTCGAGTGCGTGCATCTTGAGGTTGAGACTTCTGGCATTGAGCAGCATTACCCTTAGTTTTATTTCTTTGTTGTGTTCTAGGGTGGTAGGTTTAGAATTTGAGCCTTTCCTAAAAAAGGCACTATGGGGGTGGCAAGAGCCTTTGCCAAAATCCGGAATCCCAGGGGTGACAAGTGCAAGCCGCCCTTGAAGCAGCGTGGCTTGTCCAGCATGTCATCCCAGGCAGACAGACATTGGATCCCCTTTGAATGACACCAGAGTTTAAGCCAATTGTTAAAGCTGATCATCTTATCTCTGTATTGTGGCATCATTCTTGGTGAAGGTAGGATACTGCTCAAGGTCAGGGTCATACCTGCTTGGGCTACATAATCAGAGAGCTCCTCTATGTCTCTTTTCATGTAGTCCAAGGAGGTACGCCTCAGGTCGTTAACACCAGCGTGGACAATGATTGAGTCGTACTTGTACCTGCTGTTGAGAGACCTGAGTGCATGCATTATGTGACAGATTCTAGCACCCGACAGGCAGCTTACTGTGACCTTCTCCTTACTCAGTCTGGTGAGCGGGACGTCAGTGTGTCTGACTATGGAGTCACCAATGACTAGTGTATCTGGCATTGTGTTTGGCCTTAAGGGCTGTGACTGCTTGACACTCTGACTGTGTGGTCTATGTGTTGCAGGTGTTGTGTTCTGAGGTGGTAGTTGTTTGGGTGTCTGCTTTGGTGGTCTCTGCTGTTTTGGTAGATTTTTGATCAGAGCCTCCGAGTATGTCTTTGTGTGTTTATGTGTATGATTTGAGGTTGTGATGGTATTATGTGAGACTGGGCCTATGGTGTGTGTGGTTACCTTCTCCTCCTGTCTGGTCTTGCCAGTCCTATGTTGAGAGAGCTCAGCCTCCAGTTTGGCCGATATAGTTGCATCTCGCATGTATTTGTGTTTTGTGGGAGGAGGAGAGGGTTGTCTGTGTACATGAGGCAGTTGTAACATTGCCTCAATATTCCCAGGTTCACCAGCTGAGCAGGAGAGGACATTAGCAACTGATCCCTCGACATGCTAAAGGGAATAGCCAGAAAAACTTAAAAAGGTTTTGGGGGATGTGGGTGACCAAGAAATGGGGTTTGCTTTTTTGGGGTACTTTCTATAACAAAAGTGCTGTATCGAGGTGATAAGTACTGTAGGAGCAAGTGCTTGGCTATACAGATAGAGAAAAGTCTACTTGGGAGTCAAGTAGAGATAATTTATAGTTGTAGGATACACTAGATAGAACAGTAGTATACTTTGAGGAGGGTAGTTTTAAGGGAAAATTTGAAGAGTGGACTTTAGGTAGCCCTAATAGTTTAAATCTGATTAACCGGGCTGCCCTAGTGTGTAACGGTTGCAGCTCACTAAAGCTGCTAACGCTGCTTTATAGCAGGGGGCTGGAAAAAACAGGAAATGACCCAAAATGGCCAACAAATTACAAGTTGCTGCTTCTAACCACTCCTCTGAGGACAAACAAGCAGCTCAGTACTCCCCACTCCCACTGGTGAGTAAAGAAACTACCTCTGGCCACACAAGAAAATGGAGGAACACAGAAACCAAATACAAAGCCCAGGGATCAGCAAAATCTGATCACTGGAACAACTAGCTAGGAAAGTTCAGGAAAGGAGAAGTATTTTTTTTTTGTTTTTTTTTTCAAACAGACAGAAAAAAATGCAGTAAATGTTGTGTTTTCGACTAAATTGCTATCAAAGGCTGGTACACTTGAGTGTATTAGCCTGTTTGTTACTTTTAAGCAATACTTTAGCCAACAAGTGCAAATCAACAATTTGAGTACACAAAAACAGGAAAATAAGGTAATAAAACAGTAATATAGTCACAAACAGTAGTCGAAAAGCTTAAAGGATCCAGGACAACTGCATTGTTTTCTTATGCTAAGCAGTGCTAGATGTGTAGAGTCCATATTCACAGATGGTCACTGTAGATCCAACAATGGGGAGTACTGACATCTGTGCAGTGAGGAACACCTGGCTGATGGCTCTGTTGTGCACAATAGCACTACCACCATATACCTCAGAACCTAGCACTACCACCATATACCTCAGAACCAGACATGTGGGCCATAACACAGGTACGGACCACTCCAGGTGGTGTACCCACATACATAAAGGCCACTCACATGTTCTGACTGGTCCCCCCACGAAAGGCATCACAGATGAGTCATGTGCAGGACACAGTGTCACATGTTGCATTCTAGGATGTAAACCTCAGACACCACCATGCCCTCGGACCACCAACACGCATACATACATGTTGTGTGACATAGAAGAGTACACCACCATGTGACCCTTGACCTGTGCACTGTACTAAACTCTACATCAACTGTAGACAGTACACATGTACTGACACAGTTGCATTATATGTTATGCAATGCAATGATACCACTGTCTGTGACCAGGTCAGCTGTACCCATACCAGGGGCCCTTGGTACTTTCCACAATTAGCATATGACTGTTGCTGTACACCAGTACACACCCTCATTATGGATATGACATACATGTACCTGCCCTGGGTATGTACATGCCACACACACACAACATACCTGTAAACATTGCCACCTGTATATGGTGATATGCTGAATGTACAGAACGATGTACCTCAGGTATGGACACATGTGTGAAAATAACTAAGTGGTGGGGCATCTTTGCAGATGGATGTTTGCTGTGGACAGCTCACAGGTGTGTCACAAGTGGTCCTACAATACCCTGTGTAACTGGTAAGCAATGGTTTCTTTAAGTGAAGGACATACACAATTTAGACAGCAGTCAGGGTGACAGTGAAGGTAAATTACTTGACACCTCTTAATAGTTATGACGTCCCTAGTGCATATATCAGCACTGTTGCCACAGGAAGCATCAGTACAGTTTGTAATGTGTGCAATACTGCTGTACATCTGACATACATAACTTGAGCTAGGCAGGTCTGAGATTCACAGTACTGGCATGTGTGGTTGTGTGAGTGTCCATATATGTCACGTATTGTGGGGAATACATCTCAGTTGTTACTCATTCTCCTGTACACTAGTGTACACATCTGTACAGACTGCAATGTAGAATGCAGGACATAGGCAGGGGTGTGTATCTCACACATGTGATGTATCTGTATGTGCATGACATAGGTGTATTAATTATTGAATGCCACAGTGTGTGTATGTAGGGCTGACTGGTCCCTGGGGTGAGGATGTATGTTACCATACTGAACTGATAAGATCCCTCCCACCATCCAGGCAATGCATTCTACTATCCGTGTTGATGTCCCCGATCTTAGACCGTACTGACTTCCTGTACATGTGTATTCTCTGTGGCGTGTCATGTAGGTGCACAGTACTGTAATGATGATTTGCACATAGGCAGGGATCCACACCTCACCAGTAGCAATTGTGTGCGAGTGTGTGTTACTGTGTTGGTGAATCCGTGAGTGTGTGGGTGTGTTCCTGTGTCACTGAATACATGTGTGTCAATACCTGAGTGTGTGGGTGCAGTTGTGTGTTGGCATCCTGTCGTGGGAACATGTATTACTGATTCCCAATGAGGCATCGCACTTCCCACAGTCCTCTACCCTTGTAATCAGCTAGATCACTCTCTTACCTCACCACTCCATGTAACTGTACCTGTGATGTCACCCTTTATGGATGTCACGTCTGTGGCCACAGTAGCTTAATACACAGCTATCATGCTCTTGGATCGGTAGACGTGTTTGTAACTTGAGACATTCTCACTGGTATGTGGCAGTTACATGGTGCATGCTGGTATATTCATACATACCTGTGAGTAGTCCACATTGACATATGGGACACTAACTGCAAACACTGACATCCACCGGCACGTGCAATTAAACCTAAAGGAGGACAGCAGAACATCATGACCAATATGCAGTTACTGTTGTTGCACAAGACACATACTGTTAACAGTATTGTACAGCTTTACTACATGGTATATCTGCTGCCTTTCAACAGTCCTCAACAATTGTAAACTACACTTATCTTCCTAGTCTGTTCACCCTGTGCATCAGACCATATGAGCATGTCCCTGCACCAATGGTGTGGATGTCAGGGATGCAGCATAGGTATCATCATATGCACAGGGTGTTAATGTTTGCCATAGGCCTAGGCTGCACCATTGGATGACATCATGTGTGTTGGTTTGGGCCTTTGATCTAATTGGGCATGTGTGGATGTTATGCATGTGTGTGTTGCGGTGCCCTACATATGTTTCCATTGTGTGCGTGTATGTATGCTCACAGTTCCGCCATGTGTCTGGCCTACACAGGGGTATTATTGACAACTGCAGACTGCACAGGCGAAGTTTTACAGTTCATGGTCTCCAGCCACGGACATGTGACCTGTTCCTGCCAGGGGTTGCACGGGCACTACCAGGCAGAGGTGCAGATTGGGTACTGTCTGATGTCACTTTTCCACTGGAATTGTGTCCCTGTTGGCACCATCCCGGGCCACATGCACGTGGCCTGCTGTGTCATGGTGTGGACAGCACAGCACCAGATGCACTGCTGCTGCTACCGCCACTATGGGAGCAGACATGTGAGGTTGCTCATACATGTAGACCTGACACAGGTGATGTAGCAGGCCTATGTCCACGTACCCGATGCCTCACTCCTACCAAATGTTCCAACACAGACAGCTCACGCTCGAGGATTGTCATGCCACGGTCAAGGACATCAGCCATGTCATCCAACCATCTATCCAAAGCTTCAGCAATCTGCTGTTGAGCATTTACCATTGCCTGCATGTTGTTTAAAGAATGGACAGCAGCTTTATGTAGCCTCTAATCTTCCCTGTTGCACCATTCAGCACATGCCTGTGCCTCCATTACAGCCTGAAACATGCATCTGGTGACACCAGCTGCTGCACTCTGTCTTGCAGGAGCATGTTGGCCAGAGGTCCTCCTATGAGCAGCACTGGCCACGTGCCTTTGTAGGGCACCACCAGTCATTTAGCTGCCACCATTGTGTGCAGGCACACCTTTCATAGCCCCACACTTTCCTGTTCCAAGCTACCACGTGCCAACTGTCCTTCCCTTATGGCCACTGGTGATGGGGTATTTGCAGGTATGGGATCCGTGTGTGGGGATGAGGGGGTTATAGATGGAATGGCAACCAATGGCACAGTTTCAGCCACAGACAACTCTGCCTGTGACTCAATTATATGTTCATCATCACTGTTAGAGTCTGTGGGGACACTAACTTCAGATGTACCACAGGAGGGCAATGCACCTACATCACCTGTGAGGGCAGACAAGAACTGTACACTACAATCTATACAACAGACACACACACAGACACACACGCATGTGATATGACATAAGGCATGCAACATGCATGTGATACAGCAGACGGCATTTAGCACAGACAATAATAGTGGTAGTTATCATACATCCCTGGGTTGCACACAACAGCATGCATGTGTCATAGCAGATGGCATGCAAATTACACAATCATAGTAGTGGTAGTTAGCATACATCCCTGTGTTACACCATGTAGACCAGCAAAGGTTAACAGTACACCTGCCTGATGTGTGGCATATGACCTTGACAATCACATGTAGTATGACATGTGATCTGCTGATGTGCAATGACATGCATACATGTTCAACACAATGGTGTCCTGTCAAATATACAGTGGGGCAATGGTGTCCCAATGCAGTGTTGTCTGTCCGCCCTACAGATATACTGCACATTTAGCTGATGTGCATGACCATTGCAGGGAATCATGATGCGTCTCTAGTGCTATACAGTGTGAGTTACAGACAGGGTTCATAGCCATGACTTTGTTCAGATACAATACATATATACTGTGGAATGTGACCCACGTCACTGAGGTGTATACACACTAAACCATGATGTGGAAGTTGTGGCACAGGTCACTGATGGGTATACGGATGACACCCCTGCACATCTGCACCCATATTGCTGCATCAATACACCATGTCTCACATGTCATCTGTGTACCACACACACACACACACACACACACACACACACACACACACACACACACACACACAAGGAGCAAGTATGACACTGATGTCCAACACCAGCAAGGTGGATGTACTGTATCTGTGGGCTGATGTGAATACTGTACAGGTGACTGCTGTCATGGTGAGACACCCTCAAGATGTTCAGCACATCTTATGTGGTGGATTGATGTTACGCCTACACAAGATGTGCACAGGCCTGTAGGATGTCTAGTGTTCCACATCTACAGTATGACCATTATACAAAAGCCATAGTTGGACCATGTGTAGCTATTGTATGACAGGGTGTACAGACAAGAACATCACATCTACTGTGTGTGTTGCTCCATGTCTCTGGCCATCTTCCATGGCCATGTGTGTGCATGTGTTGTCCAAATTATTGTGACAGGCATCTATTTCCCATGTCTGTGTTGTCCCATATGACATATATGCTCCACTGATTATGTGGTTATGCGGATAAAGGGTGGTATGTGGGATATGTTTTCAGGTTAAGTAGCCAGTGTTGCAGCCAGGCATCTAGATGTCAAGGACATGTCAAGATAGCACATCACATTGTGTGACATTCATAGCAGGGCTATGATCCACACCAGTGAATCCTGTGTGCTGGCCATATTCCAGCCCACTGTGTAGTACTGTTTGTATTCACCACATGTGTAGTTCTGATTTGTAGTACATTCCTAAAGTGAACAGCACCTCCACCATTGTATGCACAACTGTCCACACATCTGGCAATAACAGTTTGTGAGGATTCATGTCAGTGAGATGATTCACATAGTTTGCAAGTGTTGCACATGGGTAGTCATTGTGATGCATTGCAGGTCCAACCTGTATATTGTGACAGGACCATACATTATGTGCACACGTTGTAAATGGCCACATGGCAGATAGATTTGTGCATTAAAATTCCTGATAAATAATAACAGTCTCACCTACATTGGGCTGCTGTCACAGCAGAATGCCAGAGGTACCTAAATAGGAGTAACACAGCAGTATGAGCTTAATCCACACCTGTATAATGGCTACAGGGTGCAATGTGCATAACAGATACATCAGTACATTAGACTATACTATGGTGTATGCACATATGTACATACACAGAGTAGCATACTATAGTATGCAGCATGTGTGTATACATGCCTTGCATATGATGTTACATTACATGTGGTACAGTGACACATGCAACTATATGGAATATAGTTGTTATAGGTGCAGTACTGACTTACCAGGCAACTCCATGCTCAGTGGTTGAGAGACACCCACCTCCACAATATCAGCTAAGGCTTCTGGATGTGGTTCTGCAGGTGTCCCCAGGTTAGCCAGTAGCTCCTTGGTATGTGTGAGTAGGGGCTGGGTTGGCGGTCCACCACCTGTCGCACCTTGTTCCCAGGTGATTGCATTCACCCGCTGTTTCGCCCATCTAATGAGGTCTGTACAGTGTCTGCACACCTGCTGGTATGTGTGGTTGTGGCCACCAACATCATTAACTCTCCTGCAAAGTTCCATCCACAGGGCATCCTGCTGCTGTGCATCCTGTGGCACATGGCTGAACAGGATATTGTGATTGTCAAGTAGGTATGGGATGAGGGCCTCATCCTCCAAGCGAGTAAAAGGGGGTAGCCTTGCATGTGGCATACCTGTAAGACCTAATGATGGAGACAGGTCACAGTAACTCACAGAGACATACAGAGCTACAGCTGAACATACATGTGTATCGCATTAATTAATTTTAAATAGTTGCATTTGCAAACCTACATGACACTGACATGTTTGTGTCACACACATGTGACACTCAATGTTGAGTGGATATTATCACCATATATGTGTGTGTGTCACCTGATTACATTGCTCATACTCCATGTGGATGCTATCTTGATGTGGGCATGTCTGTTTTCCTGTGCTGGTGTTCCTACCTATCACCACATGGCTGGATGTGTCCACATTATTGCAGTCAACCTTGATGCTGTGTATCTGTCACATATGAGGACTTACACTGCCTTAACAGACAGGACCTGTGACCCTGCAGACTTGTTCACATAAGGTTTTACATGTATGCGTTCTGCCATATACATCTACACGGCACTGTACAGCAATTCAACATTCTGCCATGCATCACCTGTGTTGCACATGTGATACACATGGGACACTGGCAAGCCAGATGGTATTTGCAGGGATGGATATCAACTATAGCATGCACAGTCAAAGTCAACTAGTGGGCTGTATGCCATGGGCCATGTATGAATCTAGGATGAAAGGTTACCTAGCAGTAGCTAACAGGTGGGTCTGTGGGGCCAGGAGGAGCAGTGCCACATTACTGATCCACAGGGTTAATGATACATTTACCATGGGTCACCATGCGGTCATCACACCATGTCTGAGAGGGGAGCGTTGTGCAGCATTGATGGACAGGAATGCATAGTATGGTAGGACTATGTAAAGTGTATGGGACAAGGATCTGTCCAGCATGTGAAAGGGGGATGTCCATGAAGTATGCGTTCGAGATCAGGATGAGTATGTGTAGCATGTCCAACATCACTGGGTTGGACATGGATTTATTCAGGGTATGCATCATGCTACATAGTGGAGATGGGGTATGGGAAGACTAGTGTAGGCCATCTGCACATGGCCAATACTCCTTAAAGGAAATATGTGATCTGATATGGGTCACTTGAGTGTTCTGTATGGCTGGACAATGATCTCTAAATTCATGGATGGCACCCTGTCATTATTAGGTTTGCCACATATGACTACCTGACAGGTGTGGTGACGTAGCTATCACAGGAAAGACAACTGCTGAGCTGCATCCCTTATAGACAAGTGTCCATTATGTTGACCACTGCTTAGGTGGTAGTTCATGGGTACAGGGTTATTAACATAGGGGTGACAATGCAATATGTAGCTGTCAGATTGTGGCCATATGCCACACACACCTCACCCACAAAGCCCCTTCTGTATGTTGTCCACAACACTCCTGAGTCAGCTATTGCTCCTAGGTCATAGTCATTCGCATACTTTAATAGGCAGATGCCTTCTGTTTGTCTATGAGGTATGGACTACAATGAGGGGGAATACAATTCATTAATCCTGACATACTGTAGCTGCCACTGGTGTGATGAGCATGTATTATTCAGACACCTTCTGTAGTGTTGGTTCTGCCTGCAGTCCTGTTGCAAAACACTCCTGTGACATAAGAATGTACAGCTAGTATACCGAGTGTAAGTGGTACACAGTATGGGTGATGATGTCCTATGACCTGGCAAGGTTATGATATGCAGTGTGACATCAACCATACTGTCATCTACATCTGTACTGCTGACATCAATTAATTGATCAAGGTTCATGTCCTGCCAGACCAGACTCAGCAGGGTAGTAGTGCAGTACTTCCCATTATCAGTGGTGTCTCCCCCTTTGTGGGTTGTGATACCTGTTGGTGTGCACCATTCAGTGTGTACACAACCTGACATGGAGCTATGTTTTACATGATGAGTACGTGGAGAGCATCTTGTTTTGCCATATGTATATTATACAACCTGTGATGTGGACAGGTCCCATGCAGCCTGAGTGCAGCTTATACCTGCATAGTTGTGGGTACAGGGGCCTGTAGTGTACATGGATATATGCTTGTGTACCTGCTGGGGGGAGGGGGCTGTGTGTTTATGTTATCCAAGACCCTATCTGGTTTGCTTATTCATGCTCAGCATTTGTTCAGAACTTGTAAGCACTACGTAAGCTAATACACCCAACACTACAACCTGTGAGAGATGCACTCATCTAGCAAACTTGGAGGTAAAGGTCTCTCCAACCAAGCCTGACCCTGGCAGTCATGTGGGGAAGGTAAACATTCACACCACACCACACTCATCACATAGTCTCACTGAATCTACCCCACCATTAACTGGGAAAACTACTCGTGTACCAACACATTAGCTCAATGCTTTCTGGAATTCATAAACACTAATGCCCTGAATCAACATATCCACATACCCACCAGGGGCAACAATATCCTAGACCTAGGCATTACCAACATGAGTGACTAGTGCTCCACACGTGAAGTAAACTCCTCATTGGATCCAATCCGACCATGAGCTGAACACCGTTGATATCCACATCCCGGCTCCACCCCCCATTAAGGGAACCACAGTATAATATGTTTACAAAGCCAACTACATGCTTCTTAAGACAAATGTGGAGAACGTCATGACACCCATGCTGATGGACAATACTGTTACAACTGCTGAATCCTACACAAATGCACTCTATAAGCACTTACACGAGTGCATGGCTTGTGCTATCCCAAACAGAACTGTACTACAGGAGGAAGACACTGTTGCAAACGATAGTACAATCCCATGTGTGGAGGAGCTCCCTGGCCAGCCTGAGTAAGAAGGTGAGATCCCTTATAAGATCCTCCAAAGCTAGCTATGAAAACTAAAATGCCACTAATTCCAACAGCAACCACAAAGCATTCTATAGCTGTGTCACATATCTCGATGTCAACAACCAGATCTGCTCTGAGTCACAGCACAAAGGCATGAACATTACAGAAACAACTGATATTGGCAACATCCTGGCAGATAGGTTCAGTGCTACCTTTCCACCCTCCCTCTCAAAGCTGCACACTCTAAAGCCAATATCACAGCATCCATGGGACCGGACAACATCCCAGGTTGCGTTTTACATGAACTTCAGAATGTACTGTCTCCCCACCTACGCACCATGTTCAATAATAGCCTCACATCAGGCATAGTGCCCTCTGAATGGTGCACAGCAACAGTTATCCCACTCCACAAAGGTGGCAGCACAATGGACCACGGGACCTATTGCCCTATGGGCCTGACTAGCCTGGTCTGCAAGGCTATGGTGCACAACATGGATCTCAGTCACAGAGACATTATTGGGTACCTGCAAACCTTTGACCCCTCCCAGTTGGCATTGTTAAGGGCAGACCATGCCTCCTAAACCTGGTAGACTTTTTAGAGACAGTTACCAAGGTATTAGATGAGGGTAAGGAGGTCCACACAGCCTACCTAGATTTCTCATAGGCTTTCAACACCATTCCTCCTTCTGATATTATCAACAAACCCATCTGCCTGAACATTAACCCCTACATCATGTGATGGTTTGCAAAGTGGCTCACGATTAGAACCCACACAGTGGGAGTTGCATACCCTAGGTCCGAGTGTACACCAGTTACAAGTGGCGTCCCCCAGGGCTCAGTCCTAGGACCCCTCATGTTTGGTATATACTTCTCTGATGTACAGACAAGCACAGGAGGGCTTTGGCTGAAAAGATTTACAGACGACTGCAAACTAGGGGACATAATTGTTTCCCCAGCTGTTACAGACACCCTCTGGAAGGGTCACACTGAGATGGATACCTGTGTTAATATCATGGCGTCAAGCTGAATGCCTAAAAGTGCATAGTCATCCCCTTTGGATATAACTAATTACCCGCAGACTACCACATAGGTGCTAGTCCCCTACATACAGAAAAGGTAATAAGGGATCCGGGAACCCCAGTAGATAGCAATCTCTCCTTCAATACCCATAATGACAAGGTGGTTAGAATATCCTTCTACATGGCCCCCCAAATCTCTAATGGGTTTGCATCCAGATCAAAGGAGGCCATTGTGACTCTACTTATGGCATATTAGACCCATTAAATGATACAACACCCCATTTGGGATATACCTTACAAGACAACTGCAACAGCTTGGAAGACCACACAAGTACCACACCAAGAGGATTACTGATCTCAAACAGATAACCTATGCAGCCCAACCTAAGAAACTCCAGCTGTACTCCATTGCATACTGCATACTCACAGGTGATCTCTGCTTGACATACAAGGCCCATGTCCAACCCTGTATTGCTGGATATGCTCCACCTAAACAGAGGCCCCTGAGAGCCACATGCTCAAGGGATATACACCTAACCACAATGATGAGTAGGACATGCTGGATGGATAGATTTGTGTCCCGGATACTCCCCATGCTTTGGAACATGATTCCAATGTACATCAGGCAGGGCCCCTCACTAGCACTCTTCAAGGGAAACCTTGATGTGTGGATGGGAGACAGACATGTACCCTGGGGACCACTGCAGTGGCTCTGCTGGACAGAGGCACAGAGAATTAATGGCTCTACGGTTCAGAGGCACAGGGAACCAACCTATGGGGGTGGCGAAAGCCAACACACTCAAGCTAGGCGTACAAATACCCTTGGTAAGATAGCCTAGTACCTACCTTTGCACATATTACATGTTGTATGTGCATGGATAGTTAACTAGCTCTTCCATTTTACTTTGCTTTCATGCTGATAAACTGTCGGGTGACTAAAAGACATATGTATCCTGTTATTATGTATTGTAAATGCCAATAGACATAACTAATGTTTGCCTAACATTACAGTAATGCTATGTAGCTTGTAATACATATCTGCCTACAATACTGTACGTTACACAGTTATTGGCACAATACCCCACAATGCAAATCATAATTGCACAGTGGCCCAACCTTCCACATGTTATTCTCAGTAATATACCTATACATATGGCTACAGTTACAATATATCAACATACACTATCCCCTGTTATAGCACATACTTTTTGGACCAGCCCTGCTGCTGACATCGGCTGGTGAGGAGAATTTCTGTTCAAAGCCCTTATATAGCATCCCTTGTGGTGTATGCAGTGTTTGCCTTGTGACCTACAGCAGTACACACCAAGTGTTACTATGCTCAACAATACATCACTACAAGATAACTGTTTCCATTATATGGATTGTGTGCACTTTAAATACTAAAGAAAGGTACTACATACACAGACAGAATGACTGTTCTACATACCTTATTAGTAATCCGACGTGTCGTTAACTGTTGATTCAATCCTTTTTGGTTTGTGTTTCAATGTTCTTTGTAACGTTCCGCTGGTATATAGGGATGGTTTGAATGTGTGATAACACATCCTTTTCTAGTTGCATATCGGTAACATGTGGTATCCTGTCCACCAATTGCTGTTCCAAAGTAGTTAATTAGATGCACATCAGCTGTGCAGCTACTCCATTAGCCACTATGATGACAACAGTGGTGTATAACTGAGTACCCCTTTTGGGCGTTGTCCATTTGCCTTACTTTCGAGGAAGACGGCCTGGATGTGTTGTTTGCGATATATTTCAACAGCTATATGGAGACACACAGAGATATATTAGCTTCATGACTCCCGTGGACTGTGTGTAATGGCTAGATGATTTAGTTCTACATGTGAGTACAGCTGTTATATTTCAGAAAATTGCTACTTATGCAGGGTTTGTTTGTACCTGATACATCCACAAATGTTTAAGTCTGGCAAGGATGTTTGGCCAGCTCAAGGCCGTATGGCTATGCATGAACTGTTATGTAGTTCACAATGTGCTCACCAGACATCCTTGGTTTGGTGTACAAGTGTAGCATACTGTGCTGTTACTCAGTAATTGCTGACACATCCCTGTGTAACACATCCCGGTGTACACACAACCCTCTGAAACGAGATTAGTGCAAACAAACCCTGTAACATCAGCAGCTGTTCCATTGTATAACAGCAGCTATTTAACATAGGGTCATGTTAGTGTGTCTCTGACAAGTATGTTAAGGCTTCTGCAGATGTCGTACAGTGAGTGAATGATTTGTGATGTTATTTCTGTTTGTATTGTAATATGTTTGGTTGTGGGGGTGATGTTGGTGGGTGTGCATAGCAGATGCAGGTGTGTAGGAACTGCTTTTATACATAATTGAGATGTGCGTGAGGTTTCCTTCGATATTTGAACACCTATCCTTTTGTGGACTAATACAATGGTAATTGCAGGCTGGTTCATTAAGGCACTGTTATGTGGTTCTTGTATAGCATGCAGGTGATGTTAGTCTTTGAATCCCTTCAGTAATACATCTGAATGTAATAAAGTGTTCCTACATGAAAGCTGTGTATTTCTGTCATAGGTATTTGCAGTCATCATAGTTGTGTTGGTGACTGACCCTCTTTGGCTAGGGTTGCCACCTTTTCATATGGCCATAGTGGGACATTTTTGGGACACACCAGATTTTGCAGGCCGACACAAACCCACGGTCAGTGCAAGGGATACAACTTTCCTTTCTTGCCTAAATATAAGCTTATTCTTGTAGCAGTTTAGTTTGTTATCCTGTTTCTTGTAACATGTAGGTATTTTAGATACAGAAATAACTATTGTATGCAATGGGTGTGTATGCAATTGTGTGTGTGTGTGTGTGTGTGTGTGTGTGTGTGTGTGTGTGTGTGTGTGTGTGTGTGTGCTAGATTTTTGCCTCATATTTTAGGTCTGTTGTTCCTCATAAAATTAATTGTTTTCTGGATCGTTGTCGCAAATCATTAAGGATTGAATTACTAAATAATGACAGCCGTTTGCATTTCAAACTACATATCCTTCAGAATCAGAAAAATGTATGGTTTTCAGGATAGTCTTGCACAGACTGAGAATTCACTGTACCCAGAACATTTTCACCACATTATTTTTCCTTTAAAAATACATTTTCAAGTTCCAATATTCCAAGTAATATGAACGTATGAAAACAAACGTATGTGTTTGAGTTGGGAAAGGACTAAACACTTCACCAAGCATTTGTACGTTTCAACTTCTTTGCTCAAAGACTTAAAAAAGCCAAAAATAATAGAATATGGGGTTAAAGGCACATAATTGGGGACATTTTACTAACTCTAATTCACTTAAAGGATTAACTGGTTTTGCATCACTATGTGCATTTTCAAAAAGTAAGCAGTGCAAAACTTTAATATATAGTGCTGATAACCAGTTATAACTATCTATAGCCATCAGTAATTCACAAGGAAAAAAATTAAGAAACACAAACAAAAATATAAAGCAAAACCAAAGACTATTCTGAAGCATGCTAAGTTACGTTAGCCACAAATTGTTCTCTGACAGCATATTGTGTGTAAATATAGATTTCTACATCACTTTCTGTGCAAAATGGCTGCTGCCTTGACAGCCTCACATGAAGGTTTGGTCATGGGAAACAAAATACAGACAGGTAAACTTTCTGAAGGGCACGTTAATTGGAAATTGTTTCAGTTTTTCCGCACTTTCTTACAACTTTGTGAAATGTTGGGAACTATGCATTTCTGAGGTGTATGCCTTGCTCAAAGAACATTTGCGCTGCTGCTGTTTGTGTTGTGGTGATAGTTTCATCTATGTTTTGTAAGTTACCAGTTCTTGGAGTGGATTCTTACTTGATAACTTAATTAGGAAATGCTAGAAAAATAATGATGTAGTAGATGTTGTTTTCTTATTGCACTCTTGGAGTTTTCAGCAACTAATCTGATGCAAAACTTGATTTCCTGAAATAACTATTAAGGAACGTTATTGACAGTCGTACTGTCATTGCCATTGAAGCAAATTATATGTATGCAGTTGTAATTAAATGTGAACAAACAGTATTGTACTGTATCACTGTCTATTCTCAGTTATGCTGTTTTTACATATACAGTGTGCATAAATATGTGCATGCATGCATAATGTACATATATATTCAAAATACATGTAGGTGTATCACTGCAGTTTCTTCTGGGTGAATGTAACACAAGTGCTGTTTTTGTGTTCAGATGGGGTGCTGCACTTTGTGAATTAATAAAGGGTGCTAACAGTCCTACTGGATTTACCTCTAGCTTGTTATTCTGGTCTTGGCATATTAATATGTAGAATGTAATTTGTTTAGAACACATGCTTTTGTCCTATAGAGCTTGGGGTATACCTCTCAACAGTCAGGGACATATTTAAAATAATACTACTAAGTGTGTCAAGTGCCACAATGTATTCATATTACTTTATTCCCTTAGCCATGTTCTTGCTTACCTCTAATTTTAACAGTCATATTTTCTATAGGTCCATGATGCTGGACTATAAACAAATTAAGACTATGAGTGAAATGGGGTATAAATAGTGCTTATTTAGATGAACAAAATGCTACATTTGATAAGAATGCTAATATAAATAAAACACTATTGTTCTGGTTATATTTGGTGTTTAATATTTTGTCTTTTCTTCTGTTTGTGTTTAAAAGTTGTTTAAAAGTTGTCATCCCACAATTCCATCAAAGTGAGTGGGGCTACATAATTATGTATGCAAATTTTATGTCAATCAGCGTGCCAATTTTTGGCCAGTTGTACCTACTTTTCATGGGCCTTTGTCCAGATTTTTGATGATTCCAGGTTGAGAGGTATAGTCCACAGCCAACACAGTTGCACAAGCACTATGTTCTGGCATGCTGTACTAATTTGAGCTGTGCAGAGGATTCAGTTCATCACTGCTGCTCCCAACCGCGTGAAGAATTGCACTGCTTATTCTATGCCCCACGTTAGAAGTCAGGGTGCTACTATATGTGAAAATGTCTTTTGGGTGATCACTCATCACAAATACATCCATGATGACATGGTCTACCACGTCTGTATATGGACACCTCAACCACTGATGGAGTAGCAGAAATAATACCAATATGGGTGCAGGATCTGGCACATCCATGACTATATTGGCTAGCATCTGACACTTTACCAGTTCTTCAGCCTCATGGATGCTGACCATCACTAGCAGGCATTCCTTAGCAGAAACTGCATGGTCTGTTGTATCATTCATTCTGTCTAAGGTTTCACACCTATGGTTTATGTAGTCTCATGTCAGCATGCGTGACATGCAATACTCTGACTATGTCTTCTGAAGCATTATTTGAACTTGCCTGTGACTCCGTGATGGCCCTGCACATGCATTGGGTAGCAGATACTGACACATCAACATCAGAGGGAGAGTGGTAAGCTTGCTTCCATTGAGAACCTCTATGGACACTCCTATGTAGTACTTCACCCTCATGATGACAAGGAGATGATAATGCTAGCTCTTTAACTGGGGTAAGCACATTATTCTGATTAACGATGATCCCTTCAACCTGTCCAGTCGCAAGTGGTTTTGTGTCAAAGGTATGCCTAGCCATACTGACAGTGTCTAGTCTCTAGGGTGGGGATGTAAGCTGCATCCTCCACGTCAGGCATATCCTCTGTAGGCATCATTATTTAAAAATGTTAGTAATGATATATCTGGATATGAATATCAAAGCAATGACAGTAATATTCCTCATACCCTCCTCCCATGGCAATAACACAACTTCAGAATGGAATAAAATATGTCAGGGATATAAAACAGCATTAGTACTGAACATTTTCCTAAATGCCACTTTAACCTACATAAGCATCTCAAGTCAGAGGTGTGTCAACATCCTCAGAAAAAAAATTCCAGAAACCCAAGTAATAGAAGTAAAGGATCACTGCAATACCTATGGTTGTACTTTTATTACAAACACAACTTTGGAAAGTGTAGACAGCACTCATTTGCTAAAAAAAACATACTACAATATGTCAGTAAGCAGTACTTGTATAGAACAGAACGTAAGTTAGCAGAAATTGCAAGACAATTTCCCCAAAAGAATGTAAATGGGGCAGTTCTAATAGTCAGCAACAGTAGTTTTGTTACTCAATGCAAGCAGTCTTCTCTAGTATGATGGAAGCTCCATAGCCCAAGATTCAAATTATATCATGTACATTAACCCATCTGAGCATGTTAAATATGTAAATCAGGTGGCAAATCATTATTATTCCTGAATCACTCAATCTGCTGAGTATGCTGGGTAGCAAACATAGCATTAGGACCTGTATGATGCCATGCCCATGCCATAATAGTACAACAAGTATTCATAATGTGGCTAGGTAATGCCTTGCTAGTGTGACTTATTAGCAGCTGTGGACATCTAATTAAGTCTTTGTCACTCCTGCTAATGAGAAATATACTTACAGAGGGTGTGTCAGAGAGAATATGTTTAATAACAAATGTTTTGTGTACATTTACTGACTTAGGAGGTAACTGCTATACTCTCTGTGATACCCCTGCACCGGTCTATTAATCAAGGAGCCTCAATCCTCACCACTGGCAACAGTGAGGGATGTACACAATGGGAGGATGACAAGTACACACAAATTTCCCTTAAGAGCACACAGAGATCACAGTCAGTCTGGGGCTGGTTTCTTTCTCTTTCTCCAGATCCCCAATAAAACTCCCCACTGGCACAGTTACAGAGTTAAGATCTCAGCTGAGAAGCCAAGCCAATACCTCCAGCACCCCCTCTGTCCAACCAGTGCTTCGTGTCCCTGCTCAAGTAGTTGACATACACACACTTTGAGATTTGATTGATTTACAAACACACACACACACACACACACACACACACACACACACACACACACACACACACACACACACACACACACACACACACACCTGGAAAAGACTGGCACAAGTTTACTAGCTATGCCCCCTTTTGCCCAGGCTATAAGGTAGTTTCCACTATCAGCTACTATAAAGCCCTTACAAAGGGTGTCTAGTCCTACTGTGTAATGTTACTATTATCCAAATGGTAATTTTGACCAAGAGCAAGACTATTAAGGAGTGCCCTGTACAGTGTTACCAAATATGTATGCAAGTACGCAAGAGCTTAAATATATCTCACAAATATCAGCTACAAAGATATGTTTAAATATATAAATATTTAAATATATTTAATAACAAATAATAAAAGAACAAAACAATACTCAAGAACAAACACAGTAACTTCAGAGTTCAAAATCACAGGAAATATTTTGAAACAACATTGCAGGACAGTCTCAACTAAAGACAGAAAACATCCAAACTAATCTTTACTATATTTCTATCTATATCTAAGAGAAATTACTGTACTCTAGTTACTTACTATTAGTAAGGCAAGTGCAGATGGTGATGGTGAGTGGATATACTTGCTAGGTCCACGACACAATACAAAATGACCCCCCTTTCACCCCCCTAAATGTCCCATCTCAATACCGGAAGATTGCCAAATTCCGGTAATAACAGCCACACAGATAAAAAATTCACTCCCCAAAGCTAAGAATACAGCATCCATGGGACCAGATGACATCCCAGACTGTGTACTACATGAACTACAAAATGAACTGGCACCTAACCTAAGTGTCATGTTTAATCATACCCTCACCTCAGGCTTCATGCCGACTGAGTGGCGCACAGCTACAGTTATCCCACTCCACAAGGGGGGATCCACCTTGGATGCCAGGAACTACCACCCCATCAGTCTGACGAGCCTGATCTGCAAGGCCATGGAATGTATTATCATGGAACTTATAAACAAAGACATTGGCAACCTTAAAACACTGGACCTCACCCAGTTTGGGTTCGTGAAGGGCCGATCTTGTCTCCTGAACCCAACTGACTTCTTTGAATCAGCCTCCAGAGCCATGGACGAGGGTAAGGCAGTCCACGCAGCCTATCTGGATCCCGCCAAGGCCTTTGACACCATCCCCCACTCTGGAATCATAGATAAACTTACTAAGCTGAGCAATAATCCCTACGTCACTTGATGGGTTGCCAACTGGCTTATTGACAGAACCCACACTCTAAAAGTAGCTGACTCCAAATCCATCTCCAGACAAGTGACAAGTGAAGTAACTCAGGGTTCAGTCCTGGGACCTCTCTTGTTTGGCATCTTCTTCTCTGAAGTACAGTCCAACACTAAGGGACTCTGGCTAAAATGACTGCAAACTGGGAGCCATTATTGAATCCCAAAATGATACTGATACCCTAAAAAAGGGCCTTACAGAAACAGATGCTTGGTCCCAGAGCCATGGACTCAAGCTCAATTCCAAGAAATGTATAGTTATCCCCTTTGGGAAATAAACAGGTACCTGTGAATTACCACATAGGTGACAGTACACTAAACACCGAAAATGTGATAATAGACTTAGGGACACAGGTGGATAGTGGTCTCACCTTCAATAACCACATCACCACAACAGTCAGGAAATCCTTCTATGTGGCACACCTCATCACTAAGGGCTTTTCATCCAGAAAAAAAGAGGTCGTTGTCGCACTGTGCTCATCCCTTATTAGATCCATTATAGAATACAATGCCCTATTTGGTATGTACCTCTCAAGACATCTGCAACAACTGGAAAGGCCGCAGAAATACCACACTAAAAGAATCACAGGCCTAAAGCAGATGCCCTATGCTGACCACCTCAAAAAACTCCAGCTATACTCTGTTGCATATCGTCTACTCCAAGGCAATCTCTGCTTAACATACAAGGCATTGTCAAACCCAGAGCTGTTGGACATACTACACTTAAAGAAATCCCAATCCCTCAGAGCCACACGCTCCAGGGATCTAAACCTTGTCATCACAATAAATAAAACATGCTGGAGGGATAGATTCCTGACCCAGAGACTCCCCAGACTCTGGAATAAACTGCCCATACATGTCAAGCAGAGCACCTCTTTGGCCCTCTTCAAAAGGAACCTTGATGACTGGATGGGAGAAAGGAAATTCACTCCAGGGATCACGTCAGTAGCCCTGCTAGACAGGGGTCCAGGGAAGTAAATAGTGTGGGAAGAAATAGCCAGGGAATTGTTATGGCTAGGCTTGTACAGGCCCTAGGGCCGATAGCCTAGTACCAACCTATGAATCTAGGAACCTATGAACCAGTTTCTCTCTGAGAGAGTTCTTTAAATTATATCACATTTTATTGCTGGGTTAGCCTGGATGACATTGCTTTTTGTCACCTGACTTCAGTTCCCAGGCTAAACAGAAACTTAACAGAATTTCAACACCTCTGTGTTAAAAATACATATCTCTCAGAACTGTGCACCTGCTAGGAAGTCATAAAACTATGAAACACTTTTTACATTTTAAACCTAGTAACTACTTCTCTCTATGACAATAGAACAAACTTGTAGTTCTAGCCATCCTTCTCTTTGCTGCATAGAAACTTACTTTTATAGCACATCGTAAAGCACTTCATTTCAACTTATTTTCTTGAAGGTTTGTAGTTAATCTTCTATGTTGCAGCAGGGTATGCTGTGGTTGCATTCTTAAAGCTGAGTGTATAACATACAGTTCTGTATAAATCATATCAATATTCACAAATGACATAGAATTATTTTCAAAATTCCACATAGCTGGATTGGCAGTGTCACATCCCCCCACCAAAAAAAAAATATATCTCAAGCTAGTTTTTCAAGTGACCCTTGAAAAACATTGCTTGAGAGGGTTGAGCCTATCTGGGAATTCCTCCCCCCATTCCCTGTCTTAAAAGTCCACCTGCATTGGCATTGCTAACCCCACTGCGGTGCAGCATATGCTTGTAACCCTAGGCTCTACCTTTGTAACTTGACATTTTGTTGGCTGGCTTGATGTAGCCATGCTAAGGGATTATAGTCTGTAACTACAGTGAATTTCCTTCCTTCCATACAGATAAGGCTGAAGTTTCTGCAGTGTCCACACTATGGCTAGGCATTCCTTTTCTACAGCTGCATAGCACTCCTCCCTGGGTTGGAGCCTACGACTGAGATAAACCACTGGGTGCTCTTCTCCCTCCAAGGAAGCCTGGCTAAGGACAGCCCCCATCCTATGGTTTGAAGCATCCACCTTCACAACAAACTTTTTTGTGTAATCTGGACTGGCTAACAAGGGGAGTCCCTCCAAAAATTCTTTATGGTTCTGGAATGCCTTCTCACATGCTGGGGTCCACACTACCTTACCTGGCTTGTTTTTCTTTGACAGGTCTATGATGGGAGGAGCTATGGTACTATAACTGTGGACAAACTTTCTGTAGTACCCTGCTGTTCCTAAGAATGCCCTCACCTGCTTTTTGGTAATGGGGGCAGGCCATGCCTGAATGGCTTCCACTTTGGCAGGTTCTGGCCTGATCTTACCACTCCCCACTCTATGTCCCAGGTAGGAGGCCTCTGCCATCCCCACCTGACATTCGCTGGGCTTAATGATCAACACTGACCTCTGTGCTCTTCCCAGCACCTCACTGACATGCTGAAGGTGCTCTTATCAGGAATAGCTGTATATAGCATTAGCATCTAGGTAAGCAAGGACAAAACCTCCTGCTCCTGCTAGGGTATGATCTACCAGCCTTTGGAAAGTCACTGGGGCATTTTTCATCCCAAAGGACATCTTTGTGAACTCATACAAGCCATAAGGAGTCACAAAGTCTTATGTCTATCTAACACTGGGAGTCAAGGGCACCTGCCAGTAACCTTTGGTAAGATCAATAGTAGTAAGACACTTAGCCCCATGCAGCTGCTCTAGGGCTTCATTTGTCCTAGGCATGGGTAAGCATCTAGCTCTGTGTGAATATTTAATTTCCTGTAGTCCACACAGAATATGGTGCTGCCATCCTTCTTTAGCATCAACACCACCAGGGACTGCTGGACCCCTGAATTACCCTTAGTTCAAACATTTCTTGTATCTCCTCCCTCAGAGTCTGTTTGACTCTCTCAGACACCCTATAAGGGTCCTGCTTAATAGACCATTGGGGTCCTGTATCAACATGGTGCTGCATCAGGTGGGTGCACCCTAGTGTCCCAGTGAACATGTCCCCAAACTCTTGTAACACTGCTTGGATTTCTCGAACCTGGGTACATGATAACTGCTGGGACATTTCTACCCCTTCCACTGAGGTGTCAGTCTGAGCCTCACTGAGGAGATCAGTCATCAGATCCCCCTCAGACTCCTCCTGCAATCCAATGTAAATACTCAGCACAAGGGCCTCCCTATCATGGTAAGGCTCCATCATGTTAACATGGTACAATTTGTGCCCCTGCCTCCTGCCTGGCAGTTGTACCATGTAGTTAAATCACTGACCTTCCTTACCACCTTGTAGGGTCTCTCTCAACCTGCCTGCAACTTATTGTGTCTAACAGGAATGAGAACCATTACCTGCTGTCCTGCAGTATACTCTCTAGTTCAAGCATTCCTGTCATACCAGACCTTTTTCTGCTGTTGGGCTTCTGCCAGGTTCTCCTGGGCTAAGCCCATGAGTTCCCTGAACCTTGTCCTGTGGTTTAGGACATATGCCACAATAGACTCCTTGTGGGATTCACACTTACCCTCCCACTCATCTCAAATCAAATCTAGAGGTCTCACTCCTTCTTAAACTGGTGTGCAAATTCCCGTAGCATGGACTTGAGTGTAGAGTTTAACCTCTCCACAAGACATTAGTCAAGGGATAGTAGGGTGTGGTCTTCAGCTGCTTCACCCCACAGTACTTCCACAGACAAGCCAGCAGGTCTGATGTGAAATTGGCACCTTTGTCAGTCAGTATTTCTTTTGGAAAACCTACCCTGTTGAAAATTTCTAACAAAGCATTTGCCACCTTTTCTGCCTCAATGGAGGACAGAGTCACTGCCTCTGGGTATCTTTGTCATGCAAATTTCCTCATTAGCACTCTTCAAGAAAAATCTTGATAAGTGGATGGGAAATAGGAAATACACCCCAGGGATCACTTCAGCGGCTCTGTTTGACAGGGGCACAGGAAAATAACTTTCTTGGGTGGCGTAAGCCAGGGAACCTTGTTGGCTAGTCTTACTTAGGCCCTTGGGCCAATAGCCTAGTACCTACCTATGAGCCTATGAACCCATGGTAGTATAATTTACTGCCACTAGCATATACTTTCTCCTCCCTGTGTAGCTTGGGGTATTCAGAGGGCCGACAATATAAATAGCTACCTTCTGAAATGGGTCCTTAATCACAGGCATATGCATCAAATGAGCCTTCACCTTGTCTCCTGCTTTGCCTACTTTTTGGCACTGCTCATCGGTCCTGCAGTACCCTGTTAAATGTCTGGAAATCCCAGGCCAATAAAAGCTCTGCATAATATGCCTCTTTGTTTGTTTTATGTCCATATGACCTGCAAAGGGAATATCATGAGCTATGGCTAGAAGTGCCAGATGGTAGGCCCTGGGCACTACCAACTGCTGCATTCTGTCACCCTCTAGCCGTCCCTCAGGGGTCCAGTCTCTATACAGTAACCCTTTGTCCCAGTATACAGATCCCCCTTCCCTTGAGAATTAGATGCCTCACTAGCTACCTCCCTCAGGCCTTGTAATGTAGAGTCTGAAAGCTGAGCCTGTCTCAGCTCTCTCTTTGTAACTGTCCCCAACTCCTCTTCCACAGGAAGTTTGGTATCCTCTGACAGTGGTGCCTCATTGTCAGCCTCGGTACTACTACTCACCTCTGCTCTTGCAGTCACTCTGTCCATAAGAACATCAGTACCCACAAGCAGCTGTGTCTCACCTTGAATTTCACTGCTAGAGGGTAGCTCTCTCCTTGAAGTAATCACCTCACCAGTCCTGGCTGCAACTCTACAGTCTGTCTGGGTCTCACCCAGGCTACCAGACCCACATGCTTGTCTACAAGCCTGACTGCATGTAACTGCATGCACACACAGTACTGCATTATCAAAATCATTCCCTATCAGGACATCTACAGGAATATCCTCAAACACACCTACGTGCTGGCTTCCTTTTCCACCCTCCCAGTCAAGGTGAACCCTAGCCAATGATATTTGGAATGGGGTCCCTCCTAAAGCTCTGATGGGAATAGACTGCCCAAGCAAGTAATACTCTTCTGTAACCATTGCTTGCCTCACAATGGTTAAGTCAGAGGCTCTGTCTCTCTTAGCAATATCCTCTTTCCCATTCACTACGATAAGATATAACCTCTTGTGGTAGTTTGGTACCCTTGTTGTCTTGAGACAACTTACTGCTGGCATTTTGTCATTCCCACTTACTGATTCTCCAACCTTTTGTTCACCACCTTGCCTCCGTGTACATCTATATGCTACATGGCCCCACTGGTTGCATTTAAAACATTTAACCCTTGGTCTTGGACATGTATCTGGACTAGTGGCTTCCCCTGCTACGAGTGGATTCTGTTAGGGCAGTCTGAACTTCCCATAATGGGTTCCCTTAGACCCAGGTACTGGCTAAGGCTCTTGCCACCCCTGTAGTGCCTTTTTCTAGGCAGTGTTCCAAAGAACAAAATTCCACCATAACAGCTACAAACAAATGCAATCTGAGGATCATGCTGCTAAATGCTAGAAGTCAAAATCTCAAGATGCACTCGCTCGAAGTTCTCCTCAAAATGGAGAACGTTGACATCTGTGCTGTAATGGAGACCTGGTTTAAAGAGGCAGAAAGCACCCCTGCACTCCCAGGCTACAACACATTCCATACCTTTCGGCTCCAGAATATGGTTGGAAGCTCCAATGGCAGTGGTGTCTCCATATTCTTAAAGGATATGCACACCTCTAGACTGGTAGCCCAGCATAATGCATCCAAGATACTTCAGATAGAACTAGCACTGGGGAAGATGGTGATACAAGACATAGCCTGCTACAGTACCCCAAACATGTCCACAGACTCTCACTCCAACTTCATAAGTACACTGGAATCTATCAAGGTCCAACCCGATACTCTCATACTGGGTGATTTCAACTACCCTTCCATCAACTGGGAAAACTATTCAAGTACCAATGTACAGGCCCAATGCTTTCTGGAATTTATTAATTCCAATGCCCTGGACCAGCTCATTCTGACCCCCACTAGAGGAAGCAACATCCTCGACTTGGTTATCACCAACATGGGATAGTGTTGCTTCACACATATAGTCAATTTCTCCCTGGTTAAATCTGACCACAAACTGATCACTGCAGAAATCTCCATCTCAGCTACACCCCCTGCTAAGGTGACCACCCAGAAAAACTTCTCTAAACTGACTTTGGGCTCCTAAAAACAGAGGTGGCTAACTTCTCTGCACCCATGCCACTGGAAAATAGCTGCATTACTGCCAAAGCATACACCAATGCACTGTACGAGCATGTACACAAATGCATGGACCTTGCCATACCAAATAGAACTAAGACGCTCTCCTCCAAAAAAGGAAGCTAATCTGGTGGTCCCAGCCATCAATAAACTCTACAACAAAAGGAAGAAACTGTTGCAGAAATAAATGAAGTCACTAGACTGGAAAATCCCTCTTATCAGTCTCAACAAAAAATGGAGATCCCTTATCAAATCTTCTAAAGCCAGCTATGAAGGCAGAATTGTGGCTGACACCAAAAACAACCACAGAGCCTTTTATAGCTATATCAAAAACCTGAAAAGCAATACCCAGATTTGCTCTGAGTTATTGCACAATGGCACTTCCTATACTAAGCCAGCAGATGTAGCCAACATACTGGCTGCCAGATTTTGTGCCAATTCTATCCCTCTCTACCCCACAAGGGCCCTATCACAATACCAGAAGAAAGCCTGGTACCCCCCATTTCTGTGGCACAGGTAAAAGCTGCATTGTCCAAAGCCAATAATACAGTGTCCATGGGACCTGATAATATCCCTGACTGCATCTTACATGAGCTACAAAATGAACTGGCACTGGTATGCAATCCTATGGAGTGCATCATCATGGATCTGCTTGACAAAGATATATCCAATCTCCAAACTCTTGACCCCACACAGTTTGGCTTTGTCCAAGGGAAATCTTGCCTGCTGAACCTGGTTGACTTCTTTGAAGCAGTCACCAAGGTTGTGGATGAGAGTAAGGCAGTGCATACAGCCTACCTTGACCTGGCCAAGGCCTTTGATACCATTCCCCACTCAGGTATCATTGATAACCACTAATGAAAAAGGTATTCCCGTAACAGACTCTATGAAGGCTGTCCCAAAAAAAAACGTCTCAGACGTTTTTTTTTGGGACAGCCTTCATAGAGTGACGCTTTTTTTTTTTTTTTTTCAGGAGTCTGGGAATACCTTTTTTTTACCACCCCATTCTTCTTCCCGTTTTCCATTTTGTGATTATCATTGATAACCGCACCAACAACAAAATACCTGCACGTATGGCTGGTGCACGGCTATATCATATGAACAGCAAAAAGAAAAGAAGCCAGCACCCAACATCCTCATGTGGCCTTGTTTAACAAAATAATTTTATTCCATGACCAAAAAGGTCAAAATACTATTCCATAGAAACCAGTATGGTTATACCGGTTTAGGAAAAGCCATCTTTAGCAACCACACTTCAAAAAAGTGAAAACATTACTTGATCATTCACATATCCTTTAAATACAATCTGGTAGTGCCCTCTAGTATACACAAAGAATACTAACATATTAATACAGATATGAATAATATAAATATATATATTATCATATCTCAAAAGTAGCTAACTATACAAGAAAGGAACAATATTCCACTACAAATTTACAATTTTTTATAAAATACATTCAAAATTGGTCATTCAACCCAGGTGAGAACAAGGCTCCTAATTTAATTATCCACATTTTTCTTTATTTGTTAACAATTCATGTAATACATGAGCCTCATTGTTCCTAGACCTAATACGGTCAATAACCATGAAGCTGAAAGACCCCGTTGAATGTTTGAGCATATGTTTAGATAGAGAACTCAAACCCTTTTTATTTTTAATGTCACTTAAATGTTCCCCGACCCTTATTTTAAAGGGTCGGAATGTTTGTCCCACATAAAATGCCCAACAGCTACATTGGGCTAAATAAATAACCCAGCTAGTACTGCAATTAGCAAAAAATTAAACATTGTAAACGTGGAGAATTATGGGAAGTGAAACTATTTGACTTTAACACTCTTGGACAATAGGTACAGTGACCACATGGATAGCAGCCTAATGTCAGTTGAACAGTTATTGTAGTTTATTTAATTGAATTGGAAACATGATCATATACCCTTTTATAATGACTGAATAAGGATCCCAATGACCGCCCCTTCCAAAAGGAATAGGAACATCGATCCCTAATATAATTATTTAGGGTATCATCTGACCTTAATAGATGCAAATGTCTTTGAATGATGCTCATAAAACTTTTAGTATTTCTACCATAATTTGTAATTAATCTAAGCTCCTGTGATTTTTCTGTATTCTGGACCCGATATAACAGTTGTGATCTATCCTGTTGGTTAGCAAACCGACTGGCTCTAGTGATGTCACCCACTTGATATCCCCTGTTCTTAAATCTAGATGTTAAATCTTGTCAGTGATGGTTGTACATGGAGGAATTAGAACAAATTCTCTTGATCCGGAGAAATTGTGATTTGGGGATATTCCTGATCACATGGTTGTGGGTGGAAGCTTGTAGCATGTAGCAGGGTGTTGAACTGTGGAAACTTTCTGAATACCTCACTCTTCAAAGTGTCGAATTCTGTTTTCCTAATGGGCACGTCCGAAAAGGTGATCTCTGACAGTCTGGCTCTAATTGCAGATCTGATATAATGGTAAGAAACTGAGTCGTGTCCTGTATCCTTGCCCATATCAATGGTAATAAGGGTTTCAGATGTAGTGTTAGAAATTCAGACAAAGGCTCAGTCAAATATACTGTTTTTTTGGGTGATCAACCTTAAGATGATAACAAATATCCTTGGTGATAATACCCTCCTCTTCTGCTAAATCCAAGAAGTGATCAATGTCGAGGGGGCAGGAAGCATAAAAATGCTATGGATCTTGGGGAGATTCTTCAAAATATGACCAAAATTTAGACGCTGAGGTGAACAATGTGCATAACATATCTTCTGTTAAATTGGATGAGCATCAACTTCAAGTCTTAAATAAAGGTTTAAGTTTTGTGCCAGGTTCTTTGTTCAAGAGCATTATTTTGCACAATATGTTGCTAATTTCTGTTGCAATCTCAATTTAAAATCATTTTTTCACAATTGTGAGGGGAACAAGGTGGGTTCATCTGGCCCTACAAATTTTCACTTCAGGTCTTCACTATTCAAGCCACCAATGTTACCCACTGCACAATTATTTCAAAATTAAGTTCTTAAGGATTTACATTTACATTTGAGTAAACAAAATATGATGAAGGATAATCTTAACAAACAGCAAAGATTATGTGGTGAAAATCTTGTTAATAATCGGGAAATTGTTATCCTGTCTGCGGATAAGGGTGGAGTAGTGGTGGTTCAGAATTTGGTAGACTATGAAGCAGAGGCTGAGCGGCAATTACTTAACTAATCTCATTATCAGGAAATGGTCTTTGATCCAACTAGCAAGTTCAAACAGGACATTGATCACTTCTTGGATTTAGCAGAAGAGGAGGGTATTATCACCAAGGATGTTTGTTATCATCTTAAGGTTGATCACCCGAAAAAACAGTATATTTACTTTTTGCCCAAGATCCATAAGGATCCCAATAGACCGTCTGGTCGACTGATTGTTTCAGGCAGAGGCTCTTTGACTGAGCCTTTGTCTGAATTTTGAACACTACATCTGAAACCCTTATTACTACTGATACGGGCAAAGATACAGGACACGACTCAGTTTCCTACCATAATATCGGATATGCAATTAGAGCCAGACTGGCTCCTATGTACTTTAGATGTCACCTCCTTGTATAAGAATATCCCCCATTGGGCAGGACTCATTGCTTTGCAATATTTGTTAGATCGGGCTAATATGTACAAACCAGGCTTTAATACTCTTCTAATTTGCATGGCAGATTTGTTACTGACCCATAATGTTTTTTTACTTCAAAGATAGGTGTTTTTGGCAAATTCAAGGTACTGCTATGGGGGCTTCTTTTGCCCCCATTTATGCAGACTTGTTTATGGCGTACATGGAGGAACAATTGATCTATGACATCAGTCACAACATTTATATGAACGAAATGGATATTTCGAGGAGATATCTTGATGACTGTTGGTTGGTGTGGAGAGCAGATGAGGAATTCTTGTTTGATTTTTTGGAATATTTGAATTGCAATATGTGGGGTGTTGAATTTAAGTTAACTTACTGTAAGTCAGAGATCACCTATTTGGATGTGTCCATTAGGATAACAGAATTGGACACTTTGGAGAGTAAGGTATTCAGAAAGTTTCCACAGTTCAACACACTGCTACATGCTACAAGCTTCCACCCACAACATGTCATCAGGAATATCCCCAAATCACAATTTCTCTGGATCAAGAGAATTTGTTCTAATTCCTCCACGTATGACCATCACCGACAAGATTTAACATCTAGATTTAAGAACAGGGGATATCAAGTGGGTGACATCACTAGGGCCACTCGGTTTTCTAACCAAAAGGATAGATCACAGCTTTTGTCATATCGGGTCCGGGATACAGAGAAATCACAGGAGTTTAGATTAATTACAACTTATGGTAGAAATACTAAGAGTTTTATGAACATCATTCAAAGAAATTGGCATCTATTAAGGTCAGATGATACCCTAAATAATTATATTAGGGATCGATGTTCATATTCCTTTCGGAAGGGGCAGTCATTGGGATCCTTATTCAGTCATTATAAAAGGGTATATGATCATGTTTCCAGTTCAAGTTAAACAAGCTACAATAACTGGTCAACTGACATTAGGCTTCTATCCATGTGGCCACTGTACCTATTATCCAAGAGTGTTAAAATCAAATAGTTTCACTTCTCATAATTCTCCACATGTTTACAATGTTTAATTTTTTGCTAATTGCAGTACTAACTGGGTTATTTATTTAGCCCAATGTAGCTGTCGGGCATTTTGTGTGGGACAAACGTACTGACCTTTTAAAACAAGGGTCGGGGAACATTTAAGTGACATTAAAAATAAAAAGGGTTCGAGTTCTCTATCTAAACATATGCTCAAACATTTGACGGGATCTTTCAGCTTCATGGTTATTGACCGTATTAGGTCTAGGAAGAATGAGGCTCATGTATTACATGAATTGTTAACAAATAAAGAAAAAATGTGGATAATTAAATTGGGAGCCTTGTTCTCACCTGGGTTGAATGACCAATTTTGAATGTATTTTATAAAAAATTGTAAATTTGTAGTGGAGTATTGTTCCTTTCTTGTATAGTTAGTTACTTTTGATATATGAAAATATATATATTTATATTATTCATATCTGTATTAATATGTTAGTATTCTTTGTGTACACTAGAGGGCGCTATCAGATTGCATTTAAAGGATATATGAATGATCAACTCATTTTTTCACTTTTTTGAAGTTTGGTTGCTGAAGAAGGCTTTTGCCGAAACCAGTATAACCATACTGGTTACAATGGAATAGTATTTTGGCCTTTTTGGTCATGGAATAAAATTATTTTGTTAAACAGGGCCACATGAGGATGTTGGGTGCTGACTTCTTTTCTTTTTGCTGATCATTGATAAACTCACCAAACTAGGCATCAATCCTTACATCACTAGGTGGGTTGCAAATTGGCTCACAGATAGGACCTACAGAGTGAAAGCTGTGGACTCCAAGTCAGACTGTCGATCAGTCATGAGTGGAGTCCCACAGGGCTCCGTCCTGGGCCCTCTTCTGTTTGGCATCTACTTCTCAGAAGTCCAGGCCAACAGAGAAGGACTCTGGCTGACCACATTCACTGATGATTGCAAGCTAGGAGTCATTATCAACTCCCAAAGTGATGCAGACATCCTACAAAAGGGCCACTCTGAGACCAATGACTGGTGTTGGAATCATGTCCTGAAACTTAATGCCAAAAAATGCATTATCATCCCCTTTGGAAAAAAACTCAGTTCACCCAAATTACCATGTTGATGGGAGCCTACTGAACACTGACGGGGCCATAAGAGATCTGGGCACCCAGGTCAACAGCCACCTCACCTTCAACTACCGCATTGCCACTGAGGTCAGAAAGTCCTTCTACGTGGCACATCTTATAACCAAAGTTTTCATATGCAGGAAGAAAGAGGTCATCATCCCTCTCTACTCATAGCTCATTAAACCAGTCATTGAATATAATGCCTCATTTGGCATGTACCTGACCAGAAAATTACAACAGCTGAAGAGACCACAAAAGTACCTTACAAAAAGGATCCTAGGCCTTAAACACATGTCATACATGGAAAGACTTAAGAAACTTCAGCTGTTCTCAGTCTCTTATCATCTAATTAGAGGTGATCTCTGCTTGACTTACAAAGCCATGTTGATGCAGCCCTACATGGAATGCTACACCTAAAGAAATCCCAACCCCCCCCCCCCATGCCACATGCTACAGAGATCACAACCTCATTACCACAATTAACAGAACATGCTGGAGGGACAGGTTAATCTCCCAAAGACTGCCCATACCCTGGAATAAGCTTCCAATTCATGTCAAGCAGAACACCTTGATGGCCCTCTTCAAGAGAAATCTAAACAAGTGGATGGGTAACAGAAAGTTCACTCCAGGGATCATTCCAGTTGCCTACTGGATACGGGGACTGTGAACTAACATCAAGTGGCACAGTGCCTGGGCAACTTTTTTTGGGCTAGGCTTGTAAAGGGTTCAGGACCATTAGCCTAGTACACACCTATGAACCTATGAACCATGAACAGCACTGGGTGTCCCTTTGCTGTGCAGTGATACTTTGCTTGCTAGGTATAGGTCTACCTTCTTCCCCATCTAATCTGCAGTATTGCATTGTCTATCAGTTAGCCAGATTTGCATGTCCTCATGCAAAGTGCTAAGGGCTTGTTCCCTCACCAAAAGGTCTGCTAGCCCTTCAAAGTGGTGACCTGACATCCACTCACCCATCTATAAAAATAAGTGCTTAGTTCAACAATATATTTACACACTTTCATCTGCCTTGTGTCTATGTTCACAAAATGTTTTTCTATAAGCTTCAGGTGTTACTTTTAAGTATTCTAACAAACACATTTTGACTGTATTACAATTTAAGCAATCAGTATCAGACAGTTTAGAAGCTGCAGTTAAAGCTTTACTATTGAGTAAGGGGGTCAGGAACCGTACCCAGAGCTCTTGTTCAACATTATACTGTTTACATACCCTCTCAAACATATGAATTAAACTATCAAAAGTATCCCCCTCTGTAAATTGTGGAAGAAATTTACTGACCTTTGTTGCTTCTGGGGTTCAGTTATTCCCTTCCCCATTACCTCCATGACTCTTGTGAAGAGTCAGTGTCATGTTTTCATGTTGCCTCTGCCTCTCCTTCTCCTTAGCTTCCAGGTGTCACAGTTTTTCATTTTCCTCAGCCTTTGGATATTACAGTTTCTCATTTCCCTCATTCTCTAGATGTCTCATTCTCTCTGTTGCCTCTATTTCCAAATGCTTGGCCTCTAGCTCAAGTCTCTTTAACTCCAGATGGATTTTTAAGTCCTCTGTGAAAAGGTTGAGCTGTCCATTTTCTGAAAGTTGTTCATCTCCAAGACCAGTCTGATTGTCCTCTTGGTTGCTATTCTGTGATGTAGCTGTGAGTAAACCTGCAATAATGTCTGCTTTAGTCAGGTTGGCATGCACCAGTCCTTTAACCTGGCACATCTCAGTCAACTGGCTCCTTGTCAGCTTGCCATACTCCTTTGCTGACATATTTGCCTGCTCTCCCTGACTAACTAAGCTAACAAAAAAATAAAACAATTGTGATATGAACTCTGAATGTTCACTGCATGGCTGATTGAGAGTAGAAGCACCTTCAGTGACCAGTGTACACAGGCTATAGGAATTCAATATCCACAGCACTACAAGCCAAGTAATATGTGATGTGGCTATCTGACCACTGTCAACCAATTGATATGTGATGTGGATATTCCACCACTGCCTACCAATTAATATGTGATGTCCCTGCACTGGCCCAGTAATCATGGAGCCTCAATCATCACCATTGGCAACAGTGAGGGACGTACACAATGGTAGAATGACAAGTACATACACAATAAAGTGCAATTTCCCTTAAGAGCACACAGACATTACAGTCAGTCTGGGGCTGGTTTCTCTCTCTTTCTGCATATCCTCAATGAGACTCCCCACTGGCACAGCTATAGGGTTAAGATCTCAGCTGTGGGGCCAAGCCAAGACATCCAGCATCCTCTGTGTCCAACCAGTGCTTTGTGTCCCTACCCAAGTAATTGACATACACACACACACACACACACACACACACACACACACACACACACACACACACACACACACACACACACACACACACATACAAACACATACACACACACTTGGGAAAGGATAGCACAGATTTACTAACTATGCCCTCATTTGCCCAGACTATAGGGTAGTTTCCATTGTCATCAACCCCTTCTTATCAGCTACTATAAGGCCCTTACAAAGGGTGTCCAATCCTACTGTGTAATGTTGCTATTATCCAAATGGTAGTTTTGATAAAGAGCAAGCCTATTTAGGAGTGGCCTGTACAGTGTCACCAAATACGTATGCAAGTACTCTAAGAGCTTAAATATGTCTCACAAATATCAGTCACAAAGATAGGTTTAAATATATTTAATAATAAATAATAAAAGATTAAGCAAGATAACAATCAGAAAGCAAACACAGTGACTTCAGAGTTCAAAATCATATGAATATTTTAAAACAGCATTGCAGGACAGTCTCAAATAAATACAGAAAACATTTGAACTAATCTTTACTATATTCCTATCTACATCTAAGAGAAATGACTGTACTCTAGTTACTTATTATTAGCAATGCAAGCACAGATGGTGATGATAAGAGGATGCTCTTGCTAGGTCCAAGACAAAATACACAATGCCTAGTCTCTCTCTGAGAGAGTTCTTAAACTAATATCACATTTTACTGCTGGGTTAGCCTGGATGACTTCACTTTTTTGTCACCTGACTTCAGTTCCCAGGCTAAACAGAAACTTAACAGAATTTTAACATCTCTGTGTTAAAAATACATATCTCTCAGAACTGTGCAGCTGCTAAGAAGTCATAAAACAATAAACCATGTTTTATATTTTAAACCTAGTATCTACTTCTCTCCAAAACAATAGAAAACACTTCTATCTCTAGACATGCTGTCTCCTTGCTGCATTGAAACTAAGTTTTATAGCACATCATAAAGCACTTAATTTCAACTTATTTCTTGAAGTTTTGTAAGTTAATCCTCTATGTTCTAGCAGGGTATGCTGTGGTCACATTCTTGAAGCTCAGCACATAACATACAGTTCTGTATAAATCATATCAATATTCACAAATGACATAGAATTATTTACAAAATTCTAGATAACTAGACTGACAGTGTCACACTTTCTTTAGTAAAATATTGTTAAAAGAAAATGTGCTTTTGAGTGTGCACTGTCTCTAAGTCATATCAAGTATATACAACATACACATACAGACAAAACAAAATCATGATAATTGAAAAATGTAATACAATCATGTTACAGTGGGATCAAAATTAAGTATAGCATGTAAATCAAAGGGAAGAATACACTCTTGATTTGCAGACACTTGTCTGTGCTTTTACATGCTTCACTGCCATAACTTCCACAAGGATTAACTTCAGCAATACATCTACTGTGAAGTGACAAATGATAAGTATGATAGCATAGGTATAGTGCTTTGTAAATGTAAATTTCAGAAGTACAAAGCTGAGCATATGTGCTCTACTCTTTCTTCTGCAATATATCAATGTAGATGTGGAAAATGGTAATACTCATGTCCGTATTTAATGGCAATGCCATATGTCTGTGTGAAAGTAGGTTCCCTTAAATACACAAATAAGAGTGTCAGCTGTTCACTTAAGTCAGCACTCTGGACAATCCTAACTGCAAAAAAAAATGCCTATTGTGCAACTTTCTCAGTGTCTCAATATGTTAATGTAGTAACAAGCAGCACAGGGTTTGAATCCACATTTGGGATAGTTTGATTTTGGGGTCACAATAAATATATATTTTGGTGTACTTGAACCTGACGTACACTTGCAATTTCAAAAGTGCTGTATCTCAAGTGTGTATGGTGGATGATAAACGCGATTACTGTTGTCGCTCACGCCTCTCTATCATAAATGACAAGCAGGTGGGGTATTTCATTTAGATGCTTTAATGCATAGATGCACATCAGGATGGATAGCAGCATCATAAAATACAAACAAACTGGCTAACAGACAGACCTTACATATATACATGCTTACATCTCAACAGCTAATTACAAAATGGCAGTCAGGCTCACATGTGATTAGTATTTATACACTTGTGCAAGCCCTTGGATAGCTTCCTAAAGGTACATACACACACACTGATCTACATCCTCCCTCCTAAAAAGATTGCCCTTTGTAAAAACAACATTAGAGTTAGACATGCATTACTATAGACATTAGAAACAAAAACAATGTTCGCATCCAAGTTGCTTCATATCTGTTACAGGGTTTAAAGATGTGACTATATCTCGTAACATAACAGTCTGGACCAAACATAGCAACAAGGACAGTCTTCGGTGAACAACTCATATCAGAAACTTTTGGACTAGTCACAGGAATGGGAATGTCCTCTCAATCTTCCTCTGGAACTGGAACACCAGACAACTCACTCTGACATAGTCTTTCTCATAGGCTATGTGCTGTGGTATAGGCTCAGACACCAGTATCAAATGTTTTTGATTCTGCCTAAAGACTGCTCCTTGTGATTCCACAATGTATGATCTTGGCTCTGGGCAAATACTCTTCAAGACACCAATCTGATCATAACCTTTGTACATTTGAATCTTTACCACTTCTCCTTCTCGTAATGGATTGAGTGGTTTGCCGGTAATAGGACTTTTGGGTTAAGCGCTTCTTCAACAGATTGGTTTTCACTGATCTGTTGTTTTTGACACATGGAACCAACAACTGACTATTGATTGGTAATGTGGTTCTGGTTTGTCTCAACAGAAATCTCTGAGCAGGTGAACCAAGATGTTTATCATGATAAATACTTCTGAGATTCAAGAAATTCAGGAAAGCATCACTATTATCTTGTTTTGACTTCTCCAGTAACCGCTTTGCACTTTGAACTGCACATTCTGCCAAACCATTTGACTGCAGGTACTCACAGCTACTAGTGACATGAGTAAAGTCCCATTCTTTAGCAAATCTTTTGAATTGTTGGCTTGTAAACTGTGTGTCATTGTCAGAAAAGACTTTGTGTGGACTACCATGTACTGCAAAATGACACTTCATCTTAGTAATGACTGTACTGGATGCTAGGTTAGGAAGTAAGTCAATCTGGAACTAATTGGAGTAAAAGTCAACACCAAATAATGTTGATCATTCCACAAAAAGATGTCAGTGGCTACCGTCGACTGAGGTAGTTCTGGAATCTGGTTTAGCTGAACTGGTTCCTTCTGTTGATGTGGCTTAGTACTATTACACATGGAATAAGATGAAAGTGGTCTGTTAATATCTTGTGACATAGAAGGCAAAAATACTAGTTCTCTCGCCCTTCTTTTGGTAGAATCATTTCTTGGGTGAACATGATGCAAGGTAGTAATGTACTCTAGTTGCAAAGACTTTGGAACAATTACTTTTGGACCTTTCCTAATGATACCTTTGTCAGACAAAATTTCATCTCTGTATGGAAAATAGTATTGCACTTCTTGAGGTAAACTAGATTGCTTTGACAGAAATTTTTGAGTGATAAATTGGTTAAGCCTTTGTAAAACTGGATCTGTGGCTGTGTGATCTCTCAGCTCATCAAGATGTTTGGAAGAAAAAGTTCTCAGTTACATGACTTCAAAATCAAGGTTCTCATTCTCATGTTGTTCTGCATGTTTCTGGGTGATCTGGATAATAAATCAGCAAGATAAAGAAGTTTGCGTTTCTTGTAGACAAGAGTGAAATCATACTTTTGCAATCCCAGCATCATATGTTGCAGTCAGGCTGGAGCTGAATGCATATGGTTTCTCAAGATAGTAACTAGAGGTTGGTGGTCTGTTTCGATCTCGATAGGTCTACCATAAACATAATTATGGAACTTCAAACATGCAAACACATTTGTCAAAAGTTCTTTCTCGATCTAGACATACTGCATCTCAGTTTGGGTAAGAGTTCTCGATGCATAGGCAACTGGTTGATCCTCTTGTAGAAAGACTGCACCAAGACCAAATTTTGATGCATCACAGGAAAGTGTAACAGGTTTGTGAACATTATAATATCTGAGAGTAGGTTGACTCTGTTTTAGGACATCAAATGCTCTTTGGTGTTGCTCTAACCAAGACCAGGATACATCTTTACATGTCAGCTCTCTAAGCAGGGTTGAAAGTTTGCTCAAGTCTGGAATGAACTTGCCTAGGTAGTTGACCATACCAAGAAAATGTTATAGGGCTTGAACATTGTCTGGTGCTGGCATTTTGAAAATGGTTGCTTGCTTTGAAGGGTCTGGTCATAGGCCTGTACTGGTAAATAAATGACCAACATAAGTAAACTCTTGTAGCCTGAATTTGCATTTCATTGGATTGAGCTTAAGATTCAATTAACATGTCCTTTCTAGAACTTTTCTGAGGTTTCTGTCATGTTCTGCTTCATCATGACCTCCTAGCAGTGTGTAATCTATGATAATAGTACAAGGATAGCCAGAAATAATTTGCTCCATTGCACATTGAAAGACTTCACTTGCAAAATTTATCCCAAATGGCATTCTCAAAAATCTGTACCTGCCAAACAGAGTACTGAAAGTAATGAGCAATGAGGATTTCTTGTTAAGCTGAATTTGCCAAAATTAACTCTTTGCATCTAAGACAGAAAAAAAACAGTGGCATTTGTTATCAAGGCTGTGACTTCTTTGACTGTGTGCTTTGGAAGATGAGTTTTTTTCAGTGATTTATTCAAATTTTATGGATCAATACATATTCTGATGTCATCTGAGCTTTTCTTATGAGCTTCCACCATGGTAGATACCCATTCAGTTGAAGTTTCAGCATGACAAATCACATTGTTGCACCATTTTATCTAACTCAGCTTTGACTCTGTCCTGCATGGCTATTGGAACATTATGTACTTGCTTGATAACTGGGCTGACCTCTGGGTCTAACTTTATGGAGTACACAACTAAAAGTTTGCTTTGTTTGTCTTCAAAAAGAGCAGCATAAGTGGAAAAATGTACTGAGTGAAATTACTCTATATACTCTATACTGGTCTTTCAAGCTTACATGATGGACATCCTTATTAAATGAAAGCAGTCCCATTTTCAAACTGTCTCTAAACCCTAATAATGACTGGACATGCATCTTGACCACATAAAATAACAAGTCATAGCATCTTCCAGCAGAGTAACAAAAAAGCACTACTGAGCCTTCGGTCTGAATTTTTTCATCTCCATAAGCATCAAGATTCACACACCTTGCCAAATCAAGCCTTTCACCATGACACACTCTTGAAAATGTTTCTGCTAAAATAACATTGCACTTGGAACCTGTGTCAACTTTGAGCTCTTTGGGTTTGCCATTTATCTGAATAATATAAAATATTTCATTCTTTGTCCTTAAATCTACCGCATTAACTGTTTCATGAAGCACTGACACACCATCAACATAAAGAGTAGGGATGCAGCTCTCTAATTGATCAACTTGTTTCTTAAAATGTTCTCTTTTAATAAAAGAATGTGGGGCTTTTGATTTAAAAAACCTTTTGAAATTATTCCATTTATTGCATTTGTAGCATTGTTGACCAAAAGCTAAACATTTTTTCCTTTAAGATTCATGACTTCCACCACAATTACAACAGTTGACAATGATATCCGGGTTGGAATCATGCTTTGAGTTTGCTGACTCACTTTAATGCTTCACTGAGACTGTGCGAACTCTGGAATTTGCTGGAAAGTTCTGGGGTTTACCAGTGAGTGCTGCAGGGGCTACAGTTGGTGCCATGTGCTTTGCCCTGTTTCTTCTAAGTACTGCATACGATCAACATGAGCTTTATCACTGTACCTTCTACAGCTATTCTTATTTGTAAGCATATCTGCATGCTTTTCTGTGAGCTCGTATATCTGAGAAATCTCAATGGCCTTATTCAAAGTTAAATCACTGTAACAAAGCAAATTTTTTCTCACAGCATCATCCTTAATACCCCTTTTCCCTTAAATTACCTAATCTGCACATTATAGCCTTGTTTCTCAGGTCAGTTATATATGCTACAAAAGTTTCACCAGGCTTTTGATCTCTTGTGTAAAATAAGTGCCTTCCCATTGTAACATTTGTCTGGGGGTTACATGTGTCTCTAAATTTATGTTTTAAGCACTCTGGGTCCTCCTTTGACTCAGCCTGTACAACAGTATGACAGTTTTCCCCCTCTCCTGTATAGATAGCAGGTGCATACACAAATGAACATTCCTTTCCTATGGCTTCTGGCCCAGCTAAATTAAGCAGAGTAATTGCCTTTGTGTGATCATCTTTATCAGAAAATGCAGCCTGTTTGAAAATGTCGTACTCTTGCTCACTCTCCAGTTCTCAGCAATATTACTGTCAAACGCAAATGCACTGGGTTTTCAAAATCCATCTGTTATGCCTACAAAGTATACACAAACACACTGAAAATATGGCCCTTGTAATTAAGTACAAACTGTTCTGTGAGCTTGTTATAGCATTCAAATGCACAGTAAACTCTTTGAAATACTGTACTTTGTGAAATATATTCTGCAATGGCTGTACTTCGTGAAATAGCTTTACTGTAACACTGCACAAACGTGAGCACTTTATACACTTGGGGAGGGTGGCCTAGTGGTTAAGGTGTTTGCCTTACAAAGACAAGGTGCAGGGTTTGAGACTCACAAGGGATAATTGGCTAGCTAGGCACACAATGGCAAAGGGCAGTTAGCCTAGTACTAACCTATGAACTTCTGATAACTCAGATATCTTTGCTTAATTTGAAAATACATGATTTATGAAAATGCAGTTGTTTCCCCTTATTTTATTAGTTTTATGCAATTTGGATTTTATTTCAAACATTTTCTGTATTAATTTGAATATTTTTTCAATATTGTACATATATAGGTTTATGTGAATATCATTTAGACCATCTTGTATGCCTCATTTGATATTTGGCGAATAATAAATAGTGCTGAGCAAGTTGTAATACTTGAAATTCATTTCTGACCTGTTTTTGTGAAGTTGCACATTTTAGGGATGATTCACTGCTGTATATTCTACCCGTTCCAAGCAAGTGCCTTAAGTTATTTTAGCCATGCCACCTCTAACGTCATGCCCTTTAAACATGGCACTTCTGACACCATGCCGCTCATCCCTCTCTAACATAGATGACAAGCAGGCGGGGTATTTTCTTTAGATGCTTTAATTCATAGATACATCAGGATGGATAGCAGCATTATAAAATACAAACAAACTGACTAGCAGAAACACCTTACATTACACACCTGCTTACATCTCAACAGATAACTACAAAATGGCAGTCAGGCTCGCATATGCTTAGTATTTATACACTTGTGCAATCTCTTGGATAGTTTCTTAAAGGTACATACACACACATTGCTCTACAACTGATCTGTGTCACCTGCAGTTATTTTAATAATAACTTTAGTAAAAGCAGACTTTTATGTGCATTGTATTGCAAATATGCTTGTGCTAATGTTTCAGGCAGTAAAATCAGTAACACTGATTTGTGAAATATGGATACCAATTCAGTTGTAAAAATATGTCTGAACATTTTTTCTCAAAAGTAATACATGCCATTCCCACAGGTATACATTGTACTAAGATATGCTGTGTACAACATCACCTTCGGTAAACTTCTGCATAGCCCCTTCCACAGCAAGTCTTATGTTATGAATGCATGATAAGCTCTACTAGAAATACAAGTTTTTAGGTGTCAAACACTGTTAAAAATATTAAGTTTTTTGGGGTAATCTTAGAGGTGCTGGCTTCAAATCTAGATATTTTTATGTGTTTGTGAAAGTAATGATCCTTATTGTCAGTTGCACATTGGTGACTGTCAATGGTCGGTATCCGTGAACAACAGTTCCCTTCCCAAAGCAAAAACTCTAAATTTTATTTTGCTTGCCCAAAGACATAGTCATCAGCTGGGCAAATGAGACTGGTGGTAGTGACTATAGTTGGCAATCTGGCAGCACTGACTGCTGAAAAAATAAATCTGTTCTTAGTGGCTCAACATGTTAATGCAGAAAGTTCTGAAGAACAGCACAAGCAATGCAGGGCTTGAATTTACATTAGTGATAATTTTCATATAGGGCTTATAATAAAGTTTTGCCATGTGATTTTTTCCTGTACTTGAAACTGAAGTACACTTGGTAAGTTGTACAATGGCTGCTATGTGTATAATGTTAACAATACTTGTCAGTCGAAAGCACAAGGAACTAAAATAGAAAACATCATTTGTTACTGAAATATTAATAGGTCAGTAACATAGATTTCCACATATGTCTGAACTTGGCTTTAATAGCATATACCATTGCACACAAATATATTGTAGTGGTATATGATATTTAAAAAAAGGCATAAATTCTAAAGCCTTTATGGTCCCTTCCTCAAAATGTGTCATAAAAGAAATACCTTAGGTGTTGAATGACCGCAACACACTGTGAAGATAGGTGAAGGCTGCTAGCCTAGCTAGACAGAATTTTTTAAATAATTCTCTCATATTAATGTAAACCACAGGCTTGTTCTCTTAAATGTGAAAAGACTGTATTGGATATTGAACTGAAAAAAAATGTAACAGTGCACTCTGCTGTAAGAAAGCTGATAAATCAAGCATTGTGAAATTCTTTGATCTAAAATTCAGAGCTGAGATGTCAAGAGGGAGGTATTCTCTCTATTGTTTGGAGGCCAGAGTTAATGGCTAGAATTCACATGTATAATTTATTTTATTGCTCTGGCTTCTTGACCAGCTGCAAGATCGAAAGGGATATTAACCTCTGAGTTTCTGTTAGTCTGGCAACCAGAAAGAAATGATGTAATCTGAAATGAATCAGTGGTACTGTGTTATCAATTTAAGGACAGAAAGAATGAGAGCATTTGAGAATTTGTCTTGAGAACATCCAACTCACCAGCACTGCCTGTGTTCTATATGTAAGCTTATTTTAGATCTGCATTTTCTCTTAGATATAGTGATGCACGGGCATCACTAGGAAGATTAGATTAGTTTTCTTTTCTGTAGTGCTGTCAGAACTTTTCTACTGTATTATTTTAGGTATTTCTCAGTGATCTCTGAACTCCTGACTAGCACTATGTAGTAAGATGTATTGTCTTGTGTTTTTATTTATTATTATTTTTTTTTAACCTTTCAACTGGGGTTGTTTTATGTACAGTTAATTTAAGATCTAGAGTACATTGCATATATATAGTGATACTGGCCAAGCCACTCCAATAAGCCTTGACTGCTCAGTTGCTCTTACCAGCTGGATAATAATATTGCACAGTAATAATTGGACACTCTTTGTTAAGGGCCTTTTTTGTAGCTGATAAATATTAGTGGGTGGTGACAAGTGGTACTACCATATAGTCTGGGTAAAAGGGGCACAGCTAGAAAACCTCTGCCATCCTTTCATAGGAGTGTTTGTGTGGTTGTATATAACTCTTATCTCAAAGTGTGGGTGTGTCAGCTACTTGGACAGGGACATGAACCACTGGTTGGGCAGAGGAGGTGCTGGAGGTTTTAGCTTGCCCACTAGGCTGAGATCTGGACCCTATAGCTGTGCAAGTAGGGTGTCTTATTCGGGACCTGGAGAGAAAGGGAAAAAACAGCCCCAGATTGACTGTGATCTCTGTGTGCTCTTAAGGGAAATTGTACTTTACTGTGTGTGTATTTATTATCCTTTCCCTATATGGATGTCCCTCACTGGTGTTAGTGGTGAGGATCGAGGCTCCTTGATTGCTGGGCCAGTGCACGGCCATCACATATTAATTTTTTGGTAGTGGTGGAATATCCACACCACATATTATTTGGTTGGCAAATACTAATTGGCTTGTAGTGGTGTGGGTAGTGTGAATTCCTGTAGCTTGTGTACAGTGATCTCTGAAGGTGCTTTTTGTACTGTAAATCAGCCATGCAGTGAATACTCAGAGTTCAGATCAAAATTGTTTTTTTTTCTTTTGTTAGCTTGGTTAGTCAGGGAGAGCAGGCAGCATGTCAGGAGATGAGTACGGAAAGCTGACAAGGAGCCAGCTGGATGGGATGTGCCAGGCTAAGGGACTAGTGCATGGAAACCTAATTAAGACAGACCTGATTGCAGCCTTGGTCACATCAGAAAACATCAACCAGGAAGATGATCAGATTAGCAGTGGAGATGTACCACACTCAGAGAATGGACAGCCCAACCTTTCTACAGAGGACATAAAAATCCATCTGTAGCTAAAGAAACTTGAGTTGGAGGCCAAACATGTGAAAATAGAAGCAGTAGAGAGAATGAGGCATCTAGAGAATGAGGACAATGAGAAACTGCAACATTTGCAGTCTGAGGTGAATGAGAAACTGCTACTCCTGGAAGCTGACAAAAAGGAAAGTCAGAGGCAGCATGAAAAGGAGATGCTGACTCTTTGCTAGAGTCATGGTGGTAATGGAGAAGAGAGTAACTGGACCCCAGAAGCATAAAAGGTCAGTAAATTTTTCTGCAGTTTACAGAGGGAGATAATTTTGATAGTTTCATTCATATGTTTGAAAGGGTAAGTAAACAGTATGATGTTGACCAAAAGCTCTGGGTATGGTTCCTGACCCCCTTACTCCATGCTAAAGCTGTAACTGTGTTGTCTAAAATGTCTGACATTGACTGTTTCAATTATACTACTGTTAAGAACTGTTCATTAGAATTTTTTAAGCTAACACCTGAAACGTAAAGGAAAAAGTTTTGTGAGCATAGACACCAGGCAGATGAAAGTGTGTGTGAATATGTTGCTGAACTGAGCACTTCTTTTCATAGGTGGGTGAGTGGATGTCAAGTCACCACTTTTGAAGGGCTGGTAGACCTTTTGTGAGGGAACAAGCCCTTAGTACTTTGCCTGAGGACATGATGATCTCGTCAGCTGATAGACAATGTGCTAATTCAGATGAGTTGGGGAAGAAGGGAAAACTATACCTAGAAAGCAGGGCATCCCTGCACAGGAAAGGGACCCCCAGTACTACTCATGGTTCTACAGGAACTCATGGTGGGCAGCACAGACTGCCCCAACAGAATCTGCCAGTAGCAGGGGAAGCCACTAGTCCAGGTATACATCCAGGACCTAGGGTTAAATGTTTTGAATGCAACCAGTGGGGCCATGTGGCACACAGATGTCTACGGAGGCAGGGTGGGGAACAAATGGTGAGGGAGACAGTAAGTGGGGAAGACAAAATGCCAATAATAGGTTGTCTTGAGACAACAGGGGTACCAGACTACCATCCTGTAGATGTCCTGATAGGGAAGAATTTTGATGAGGCAGTACTATGTGTTAATCCAGTTACATGCAGTCTGGCTTCAAGACAAGCATGTGGGTCTGGTAGATTGGGGGAGACCCAGACAGACCACATACTTGCAGCCAGGACTGGTGAGGTGGTTACTTCAGGGAGGAAGCTACACTGTAGCAGTGAGACTGAAGAGGAGCCACAGCTGCTTGTGGGTACTGATGTTCCCTTGGACAGAGTGACTGCAAGGGTAGAGGTGAGAAGTAGTACCCAGGCTGACAGTGAGGTACCACTGTCAGACAGACTTCCTGTGGAAGGGGAGCTGGGGTGGGTTCCAAAGACAGATTTGAGACAGGCTCAGCTCTCAGACCCTACATTGCAAGGCCTGATGCAGGTAGCTAGGGTGGCACCTTATTCTCATGGGAAGGTGGAATCTGTATACTGGAACAAAGGGTTACTGTATAGAGAGTGGACCCCTGAGGGAGGGCTAGAAGGTGAGAGAATATAGCAGTCATTAGTGCCTAGAGCCTACCATCTGGCACTTCTAGCCATAGCCTATGATATTCATTTAGCAGGTCATATGGGCATAAAACATACAAAAAGACATATTACGTGGAACTTCTGGCCTGGAATTTCCAGAGATGTAACAGGGTACTGCAGGGCCTGTGAGCAGTGCCAAAAGGTAGTCAAGGCAGGAGACAAGGTGCAAGCTCCTTTGATGCCTTTGCCTGTGATTGAGGAGATATTTCAGAGGTAGCTATGGATACTGTGGGGCCTCTGAGTACCCCGTGTTCCACAAGGAAAAAGTATATCTTAGTGGTAGTAGATTATGCTACAAGATACCCTGAGGCAGTGGCTTTGTCATCCATTGAGGTAGAAAAGGTGGCAGATGCTTTGTTAGAGATTTTCAGCAGGGAAGGTTTCCTAAAAGAAATACTGACTGACAGAGGTGCCAATTTCATGTCAGACCTGCTGGCTTGTCTGTGGCAGTACTGTGGAGTGAAGCACCCGAAGACCACTCCCTAACATGCCCAGACTAATGGTCTTGTTGAGAGGTTAAACTCTACAATCATGTCTATGCTATGGGCATTTGCAGACCAGTTTAAGAGGGAGTGGGACAAATATTTGTCCCAGCTGTTGTTTGCTTACAGAGAGGTTCCCCAGGAAACTACAGGTTTTTCACCCTTTGAGTTGCTGTATGACATAGGGTGAGGGGACCTCTAGATTTGATTTGAGATGAGTGGGAAGGTGAGTGTGAATCTCACAAGGAGTCTGTTGTGGCATATGTCCTAAACCTCAAGACAAGGCTCAGGGAACTCATGGGCTTGGCCCAGGAAAACCTGACAGAAGCCAACAAAAGGTATAGTATGGCAGGAATGCTCGAGCTAGAGAATATTCTGTAGGACAGCAGTAATAGTTCTCATTCCTGTCATACACAACAAGCTGCAAGCAGCTTGGGATGGACCCTACAAGGTGATAAGAAAGGTAAGTGATGTCAACTATATGGTAGAACTGCTAGGCAGGAGGCAGGGGCACAAAGTGTACCATATTAACATGAAGAAACCTTACCATAATAGCGAGACCCTTGTGCTGAGTATTTGCAGTAGCTTGAAGGAGGAGTCTGCGAGAGATCTGGTGACTGATCTCCTCAGTGAGGCTCGGACTGATTCCTCAGTTGAAGGGGTAGCAATGTCCCACCAGCTATCTCCTTCCCAGATTCCAGAAATCTGAGCAGTGTTACAGGAGTTTGGAGACATGTTCACTGGAAAACCAGGGTGCACTCACCTGGAGCAGCACCAGGTGGATACAAGACCCCAAAGGCCTATTAGGCAGGCCCCTTATAGGGTGCCTGAGAGAGTCAAACAGACTCTGAGGAAGGAGATACAGGAAATGTTGGAACTAGGGATAATTCAAGAGTCCAACAGTCCCTGGGCTTCCCCAGTGGTGCTGGTGCCAAAGAAGTATGGCAGCACCAGGTTCTGTGTGGACTACAGGAAATTAAATAGTCACATGGAGTCAGATGCTTACCCCTTGCCTATAACAGATGATGCCCTAGAGCAGCTGGGTAGGGCTAAGTACCTTACAACTATTGATCTTACCAAGTGTTACTGGCAGGTGCCCTTGACTCCCAGTGCTAGAGAGAAGTCAGCCTTTGTAACTTCTTTTGACTTGTTCACAAAGATGTCCTTTGGGATAAAAAATGCACCAGCAACTTTCCAGAGGCTGGTAGATCATATCCTAGCAGGAGCAGGAGGGTTTCCTCTTGCTTACCTAGATGATATTGCTATTTACAGGTATTCCTGGCAAGAATACCTTCAACATGTCAGGAAGGTGATGGGCAGACTACAGAGGGCAGGGTTGACCATTAAGCCCAGCAAATGGCAGGCTGGTATAGTAGAGGTCTCTTATCTGGGACATAGAGTGGGGAGTAGTAAGATCAGGCCAGAACCTGCCAAAGTGGAAGCCATTCAAGCATGGCCTGCATTTGTTACCAAAAAAACAGGTGAGGGCATTCTTAGGGACAGAAGGGTATTACAGAAAGTTTGTCCCCAGTTACAGTACCTTAGCTTCTCCTCTCACAGACCTGACAAGGAAAAACAGGCCAGATAAGGTAGTGTGGACCGTAGCATGTGAGCAGGCTTTCCAGGAGCTTAAAGAAGCTTTGTGAGGACCCCCTGTGTTAGCCAGTCTAAATTACAGCAAACAATTTGTTGTGCAGGTGGATGCTTCAAACCATGGAGTGAGGGGTGTACTTATCCGGATTTCTTTAGAGGGAGAAGAGCACTCAGTGTTTTTACAGTCGTAGACTCCAACCCAGGGAGGAATGCTATGCAGCTGTAGAAAAAGAATATCTAGCCATAGTGTGGGCACTGCAGAAACCTCAGCCTTATCTGTATGGAAGAAAATTTGTGACAAATCACAATCCACTAACATGGTTAAACAGAGCCAGCCAGAAAAATGCCAAGTTGCTAACATGAAGCCTAGGGTTACAAGCATATGATATGTCAGTGCAGCACCACAGTGGGATTAGCAATGTCAATGCAGATGGGCTCTCAAGACAGGGAATGGGGCAACGTATACTCAGATAGACCTAATCCTCTCAAGTAACGTTTCTCAAGGGTCACTTGAAAATTTAGCTTGAGTTCTCCAGGGGAGAGACATGTGTGAAGAAAGGTGAAGGCTGCCAGCCTAGCTAAATAGAATTTTGTAGATCATTTTGTCATTTGTAAATATTAATGTAAGCCACAGGCTTGTTCTCTTAAATGTGAAAAGACTGTATTGGATGTTGAACTGAAAAAAAATGTAACAATAGTGCACTCTGCTGTAAGAAAGCTGATAAGTTAAGCATTGTGAAATTCTTTGATCTAAAACTTGGAGCCGAGATGTCTAGATGGAGACATTCTGCCTATTGTTTTGAGGCCAGAATTAATGGCAGAATTCACATGTATAATTTCTTTTATTGTTCTGGCTTCCTGACCAGTTGCAAGATCAAAAGGGCTATTAACCTCTGAGTTTCTGTTAGTCTGGGAACCAGAAAGAAATTATGCAATCTGAAATGAATCAGTGGCACTGTGTTATCAATTTAAAGACAGAAAGAATGAGATCATTTGTCTTGAGAACATCCAACTCACCAGCACTGCCTGTGTTCTATATGTAAGTTTATTTTAGAGCTACATTTTCTCTTAGATATAGCTAGGAACTAGGAAGATTAGATTTGTTTTTTTTCTGTATTTATGTCAGAACTTTTCTAATGTATTACTTTAAGTATTTCTCTGTGATCTCTGAACTTCTGAGTAGCACTGTGTAGTAAGTATTGTCTTGTGTTTTTATTATTTATTGTTAAAATTTTTAAACCTTTCAACTGTGGCTGTTTTATGTAGAGATAATTTAAGCTCTAGAGTACATTGCATATATATATATATATATATATATATATATATATAGTGATATTGGCCAAGCCACTCCTATAAGCCTTGACGGTTCAGTTGCATTTACCATTTTGATAATAATATTTCACAGTAATAATTGGACACCCTTTACTAAGGGCCTTTTTAGTAGCTGATAAATATTAGTGGGTGGTGACAAGTGGTACTACCATATTGTCTGGGTAAAAGGGGCACAGCTGGAAAACCTGTGCCATACTTCCTCAGGAGTGTCTGTGTGGTTGTATATAACTCTTATCTCAAAGTGTGGGTGTGACAGCTACTTGGCAGGGACACGAAGCACTGGTTGGACAGAGAGGGTGTTGGAGATTTTAGCTTGCCCACTAGGCTGAGAACTGGACCCTATAGCTGTGCCAGTGGGGAGTTTTATTGGGGACCTGGAGAGAAAGGGAGAAACCAGCCCCAGATTGACTGTGATCTCTGTGTGCTCTTAAGGGAAATTGTGCTTTACTGAGAGTGTATTTATTATCCTTTCCCTATATGGATGCCCCTCACTGGTGTTAGTGGTGAGGATTGAGGCTCCTTGATTGCTGGGCTAGTGCACAGACATCATACACACCATCACACAAAGTTAGCATTATACAATTTTTTAATATCTTCTTTGCTCTAGAGCTGGCAAGGAGCGCTGTCATTAAACAAGAATGTCTGTAAAGCAATATTACAGCACGTGCTATTACACATGTGCTAAGACATCATAATTTGCTGAGCAAATATTCTTGGCTTTGTCAGCCCTCAGTTAGCATTGTATAACTTACACAAATTAGTGCAATGTAACCTTATCCACAGGAATGTATATGTGTCTCAAAATATTATTCCAGCAGAGGAACTCCTCAAAGTGCGGTGGTTACAGGATTGCCAGAATTTAGGTCTTTCTCCAGTCATGTTTAAAACTGCACACTTCAAACAATACTCTGGGAATGTTAACTTTCTTGTAATGTTAACAGTTAATGTACAGAATAAAGAATTTCATGTTCTTTTTGTTATGTGTTTGATTCCCAGTTACTATCACACTCAATTTGCGAAATTTAAAAATCACGAAGGCATTATTTAACTAATGACAATAGTGAATGATAATAATCTCATTGATAATGTAATGTGATTTTTGTTTCTGCCAATGTTCTACTTATGATTAACATCCAACATCCCAGAGAGCATGCCCACTGGTGCCAGTATATAATTTGAATTGTAGAAGAGATATCAACATTAATCACCATTTGATTGAGTTGCTGTTGAACATTTGGAAATGCACTGATCAGCACACATAGCCAGTTCTTACTGCCATGTTTCACACCTAAGGTGTACATCAAAGAATACAAAACCACATTTAATTCCCTTCCATTTCTATAATTAGTATTGTGTAATCACAGTGGCCTAGGTTGTCTGTCTTTGTGCCATTTTCCTGCCATCTTTCCTGATATAATCGAGAAGGCAATAGTGAGAATAATGCCCATTTAGAGCTCACAGGCGGTGTCAGGAGACGTTGAAAATCTTTATTGGCCTCATCTTAAAGAATTACAGCTGAAGTTGTTTCAGGTAGACTATACGGGTCTCAGAACAAGGCTGAGACTTGGAAAAACTTGACCAAGGTTGTCACCAGTACGACTGGCATTCCATTCACTTTTGACCAATGTTATCATCATAACAGTGATGCAAGAATGTATAAGCAGGACCTCCTTCACTAATGAGAGGAATATTTTCAAACTAATGAACCACCTCATTTGTGTAAGTAGAGTGGCCCATTACCAGCATATGCAATTCCATGGCTTGCCAGCACAAAAAAGTGTTCATAATTTTTGTTATTATTTTTCTGCTTTGCATAGCTTTTGAAGAGATAGAACAGAATAGGGAGGTGCTTCAGGAGAGTCTACAGTACCTCAGAGAGAGTGGGGGGGGGGTAAGTATGGCTCAGTTTTGTATGAGATCCGGTTCAGCTGAGAAATTAGAATAACTATATCAGAACTAAGGACATCAGTCCATAATTGTGGACACAGTCAGAAATGAATAGTGTACTCTATATATAATAAACATACATGTCTGCTCAAATAGCTCTTGCTGCATTGCATTAGAGGATATGTTGGTCAACCTAGTTGAGTGAGGGTTTGAATCCAAACAGCAGCAATTATTCTACAATTCTGAAGTTATTACAATATTGCAATCATTTCACTAGGACATTTCAGGAGTTGGTATGTTTAAAGTATATATGTAATAATCACACAAATTTTGGGAAAAGTGTATAATACTGGAGGGATTACCATGTATTTAACACACATGTTTTTTTTAAATTGGCATTTGGACCATTTTGATCGTAACAACATGACCAGTAGTATGGAGAGTGGAATGGGCTGCCATCTCTCCACAGGTGCATGTGGCTGAACCACCACATGTCGCACCAACACCCAGCAATTCAGCAATTCTGGGTCATAACCTGTCAGCACTACCACCACAGCTCCTGCACTACCTGCATCAGGTAGCTCTGCCATAGAAGCTGGTGTACTGGTACTCTCTGGAAGTAGTACTAGTGGAGGTGGCAATTTCTTCACCCATCAGGAGCTGACAGGGCTGCTAGAAGACATAATTAAGAGAGGCCATGCTGCCCACATCAGTAAAATGAAGTCCTACATTGAAAAGCCAAATTGATGCCCAACCTGGCACTACCACAGTTATCTGTGACAAGAAACAGTGATGACAATTCTGAGGGTGAGGACTAGATTCTCAGTGTACTCATGCTGGATGAGGATGTGCCTCCTACATCCCCTATATGTCCTCAGTGATGGTATCCCCCAACCTTTTGTGTTTATCACCATCCTGGTATGTCTTGTATGTCTCGTATGTCTGTCTCTGCTACCTAACCTACCCTACCCATTTACCCCATTTCTCCATAACTAAATTCCTCAAATTGTTCTAACCTACCTTTGGTGTGGGTACCAGTGCACCAGCTTCCATGGCATAGCTGCTTGATGCAGCTGGAGCAGGTAGTGTAGGAATGTGGTGGTAGTGCTGATAGACTGTGACCCATAATTGCTGGGTGTTTGTGCTACATGTGGTGGTTCTACAACAGTCACCTGTGCAGAGATGGCATGGGACAAAACTAGAGTACAGCAAAAACAACAACAGATATGAGTTAATTTCTCAAACTATTTTGTACAAATACACAGTTGGGCTCTGAAAAAGTGGATAGCTATGTTGCTCACCAGCCACCATCCTGCACATCCCTTTATTCTTCTTCATGTGTTCTACCCTCTCTTTGCACCTTATTTTTCACCATTGTCCTTCCAACACATTTTCACACACTTAATTTGGTCAAGAAATAGATTCACATACCACACACATGCCCAGCAATGGCCAGTAAACCAAACTCCCTATTTTTGTCCCCAGCATTTGCATGATGCTTGACATCATGCACCAATGCTAAGAGGTGATAAATGACAGTTAATGTTCTATTGCAAAACTGAAGAGTTTACCTTCAGCTGCATGAATACAGTTCCTGTCACACAACTGTGTATCGCCCTGCTGTGTGACAGAAAGCAAGGCTGATAGCACTCTCATGCGACAGTTATTCTCTGGTGGTTCACATGCTTCAGGGTTTAATGAACATTAAATAACGTTTCAGTTGTCATTACTGTCACAAAGTCTGATGTACACATGCTCCCTTTTACTTCACACTGTTTTCATTGTTTCTTCAAATATGTGAGTTAGAGTGTTTGAGGTATGACTTGTTCTGTGGCGTGTTTCATTGAGTTGTCAGGGGTTTGATTTCAGTGTTATACCAAACTTTGTTTAAGGTTTTATTTCAAATAACAACATATCTTATGAACTACTACATAGATAAGTTATTTCACTACCAGTTCCTTTATGTAGTATATCACTATCCTACACCTGCTCATACTTTTCCCCCTGTGAGTGCAGGAGATCTGGATGAAGACAAAAGTGATTTGTGGATTAATGCACAACAAATAGGTACAGATTACAATTATTTCTCCAATACACATAGCGATTTACCTTAGTAAAAGACATAACAATAGCTTGTGTTTTCTGAAGGATATGAATTTGATTTTTGACTTATACATGTTAGTATGTACTGACTTCAGTCATCAGTGATCGAACAATACAGATTGTATTAGGAACACAATAATATTATGATTTAAATATCTGGATGATCTCCAAATATGTGGATGGTGGAAGCATATGCTCTTGCACTATTCATATTATGAACACTTTATGGAATGATCATTCCAGATGTTTAAATAAAGACTGAGAATACATTACCATCTAGAAAAATGCCCTACACTACAAAACTTATTACTGCCCTACTGTTCAGCAAGGGATCTCTGCTCTATGAACAAATTATTTTACTTATGATTAACCCCACACAAATAAAACTCTCTGACAAACTCAATAGTTTTAAACCACTGCTTCAACATCTTAACCAGTCCTAGTCCTACATATGTTCATCACAAGATTAAGACTTTGTGCTCACCATACAATACTCTCCAAATACTGTCCTTAAACAGTAAACTCTCAAACTCTCACTGAAATGAGAAAACAATTTTTATGCATAACTGCTGCCTGTACAATCCACTACGTTGCATGTGGGCTCTCTCTTTAGTAACTTTTACCTCTGTAAAATCTTAGAATGTATAAATGTAACTACTGCTTGTGTATAAATGGAAATGTAACTACTCTGTGTTTAACCTGGAGGAGTGGTTTCTGTCCAGAAATTAGTAGTTTATTGGCCATATTGGGCTAATTTCTATCTCTTTCATTTCCCTGCTATAAAACCCGCATGTGTGAGGTTTTTGTACTTGTATACAGCTCAGCAAGCTCCTGCCTGGTGCCCTGCAGAGTTCTACAGCAGCAGAGAGACAAAAGAGAGACTTTGGAGTGATTCAGTATAATTTTTTCTGTATTTTCTTGCTGCCTTTAGCTAATTCCCCCTAAAACACCAATTTTTTAGAGTCTCTGTGATTTAAAAAGCTTGTTTCAGCCACAGATTCTACATATTTTACTGTCTGCACTTTAACAAAGTTGCTTTTTTGTTTAAATTACCTGTTTAACTATTGTAGGCTACACACTCAAGTGTGATAGCCATTTCTGTGCATTTAAAGTGTTTTTTTTATTGTATATGCTTTATTCTCTGAAAAAAACAAAAAACGAACAAAAAAATGCTTGTTTTCCCGCCTTTTTAAGCTAGTATAGATCAGTTTTCAGGTTAGTGCTGAATTCAGGGCTGTGTTACAAGTTTCTGTGTTTGCCCATAACTTACTTAGACAGAAGGAAGTTTCTCTGTTCACCTGTGAGACAGGGGAGCTTTGAGCAGCCGATCTGTCCCTGGAGGAGTGGTTTCTGGCCAGAAATTAGTAGTTTATTGGCCATTTTGGGCTAATTTCTCTCTCTTTCATTTCCCTGCTATAAAACCCGCATTTGTGAGGTTTTGCATGCCGAGCAGTGCCAGTTAGCTATGGTATAACTATTCCCGGCCCCACAAAGTCTACTCTGCAATTTTTCCCTTGGAACTAGACAAACTTTCAATTTAAACACTCAAACCATTCACTTCTCAACCCGAAACTTGCTCAAAACTCATAGCAAGCACTAATAAACCTTAGCACTAGACCCCCCTATGCTGTGGAGAAGGACAAAGCTCTCTATTCGACCTTAACAGCCAATCAGTAAAACAGTTCACTGTACCTATCCAGGCATGTCTACAGGGCAGTTTCAGGTGTACTCTTTGGTTCAACTGGGGAATCTGGGCATTTTGAGGCAATGCTACAACTGCCTCATGTACACAGACAACCCTCTTCTCCTACCATCAAATACTAAACATGCAAGAGATACAATTATACAGCCAAAATGGAAGCTAAGCTCTCTCAACCCAAGACTGGACCAGACAGTCAAGAGGCAAAGGGAACTACTTGCATCACACCACCAGCCTCACATAGACCTAAGAAACCAGCACCGGCAAAAAACAGACATAAATACACAAAAACATACTCGGAGGCTCTAAATAAAAATCTGTAAAAGCAACAGAGACTTCCAAAGCAGACACCAAAGTAACATTCAACCCCAACACAAACCATGAAACACATACTTCACAAAACCAGTGTGCCACACAATCACAGCCCTTAAGGCAAAATAACATACCCAACACACTAGTAATAGGTGACTCTACAGTCAGGCACACTGATGTCCCACTCATTAGGCTGAACAAGGAGAAGGTTACTGTTAGCTGCCTGTTGGGTGCCAGGATCTGCCACAACGCAAGCACTCAGGTCACTCCAGAACAAATACAAATATGACTCTGTCATTGTCCATGTTGGTGTGAATGACCCAAGCCGTACCTCCCTGGACTACATGAAAAGAGGCATAAAAGAGCTCTCTGATCACATAGCCCAGGCCGGAATGACCCTGACCTTGAGTAGCAACCTGCCCTCACCAAGAATGATACCACAGTATAAAGAAAAAAATTATCAATTTCAACAATTAGCTAAGCTTCTGGTATCATTCAAAGGGGATCCAGTGTCTGTCAGCCTGGGATGACATGTTCAACAAGCCATGCTGCTTCTCTAGAGATGGCTTGCACCTTTCACCCCTAGGCTTTTGAATACTGGCCAAGGCTCTTGCCACCCCCATAGTGCCTTTTTAGGCAAGGCTCAAAAGACAAACCCACCACCATAAATAGCACAAGAAACAAAAAACTGAGGGTAATGCTACTCAATGCCAGAAGTCTAAACCTCAAAACGCATGCACTTGAGGCACTCCTCAGTATGGAGAAAATTGATATATGTGCAGTAACAGAAACCTGGTTTAAGGCTCCAGAGATCACCCCGGCACTACCAGGCTACAACTCATACCATACCTTTCGGCCACAAAACCTGGACTGAAATACAAAAGGAGGGGGCGTATCCATATTCATCAAGGATACCCACACCTCCAGGTTAGTAGCACAGCACGATGCTTCAGAGATCATCCACGTGCAGCTAACAATGGGCAAAACTGCAATTCAAATTGTAGCTTGCTACAGATGACCCACCATGTTGCTGGACCCCCATTCTGCATTTCTGGAAACACTGGGAAACATAAAGGTCCTACCAAACACACTGATATTAGGTGATTTCAATTACCCAAACATTGACTGGGAGAACTACTCAAGTACTAACTCCCTTGCCCAACTTTTCCTAGAATTTATAAACTCAAATGCCCTGGTTCAACTGGTGAACATTCTCACCAGAGGTGACAACATTTTGGACCTGGTCATCATCAACATGAGTGACCAGTGTTCCATACCGGAGGTCAACCCCTTGCTTGTTAGATCTGACCATAAACTAATCACTCTGGATATCCACATGCTGCCCCCACTCCCAGTCAAAGAAACCACAGTGAAAAACTTTTCAACAGCAAACTTCACATTACTTAAGACTGAGGTGGAAAGATTCAAAGCCCCCATGCTAAAGGATAATGCTGCCCAAGCTGCAAAATCCTTTACTAATGTACTCTGTGGGCACCTACAAGAATACATGGATCATGCTATCCCAGGCAAAACCAAGACTCACTCCTCCAAGAAAAGGAAACCAGTCTGGTGGACCTCTGCCATAAACAAGCTATACAATAGAAGGAGGAAACTAGTACAGAAAAGAGTAAAATCCTAAGAAGGTAAGACATCCCTGATCAATATCAGCAAGAAACTACAATCCCTCATAAAATCATCCAAGGTTAGCTTCAAAAGAAAAATTGCCAAGGACTCCAAAGATAACCACAAGGCATTCTTTGGCTATGTCAAGAATCTAAGTGGTACTTCTCAGATCTGCTCGGCATTAGTGCAGAATGGCAAATAATGACCTGACCAATATTGCCAACATCCTGGCAGACAGGTTCAGTGCAAACTTCATCCCCTCTCACCCCAAAAAAGGCCCATAACCATACCAGAAGAATGTAGTGCCCCTAAAATCACAGACACTCAGGTTAAAACAGCCCTCTCCAAAGCCAAAAACACAGCATCAGTGGGACCGGATGGTGTCCCAGGCTGCGTCCTACATGATCTCAAAGATGAACTAACCCCTCACCTAAACACACTGTTCAAATTCAGCCTCTCCACAGGCTACGTGCTCATAGAGTGGTGCACAGCAATGGTTATTCCACTCCACAAAGGTGGAGCCACAACAGACCCCGGGAACTATCGCCCTATAAGCCTGACTAGCTTGGTCTGCAAGGCTATGGAGCGCATCATCATGGATCTCATTAACAGAGACATTGGGAGCCTCCAAATACTGGACCCCACCCAGTTCGGCTTTGTTAAGGGCAGATCATGCCTCCTAAACCTGGTGGACATCTTTGAGACAGTTGTGAAGGCTATAGACGAGGGAAAGGTGGTCAACACAGCCTACCTAGACCTCGCAAAGGCCTTCAACACCATTCTCCATTCTGGAATTATAGACAAGCTCACCAGCTTGAATATAAGCCCCTATGTCATGAGATGAGTTGCCAACTGGCTCATGGACAGAACCCACATGGTAAGAGTTGTGGGAGCTAGGTCTGACTCTAAACCAGTTACAAGTGGCGTTCCCCAGGGCTCAGTGCTAGGACCCCTCCTGTTCGACATATACTTCTCAGAGGTACAGGCAAGCACAGGAGGTCTATGGCTGACCAAGTTTGCAGATGACTGCAAAATAGCGGCTATAATTGACTTTCCAGCTGACACAGACATCCTCCAAAAGGGTCTCACCGAGACAGATACCTGGGGTCAAAACCATGGCCTCAAGCAAAACACCAAAAAGTGCATAGTCATTCCCTTTGGAAAAAACAAAGTACTCACAAACTACCACATAGATGATAGCCCCCAAAATACGGAAGACATAATAAGGGATCTGGGGACCCAAGTAGATAGTAATCTCTCCTTTGATAATCACATTGCCAAAGTGGTTAGAAAATCCTTCTATGTGGCCCACCTAATCACAAAAGGGTTTGCATCCAGATCAAAAGAGGTCATTGTGCCCTTTACACATCACTCTTCAGACCCATCATAGAGTACAATGCCCCATTTGGCATGTACCTTACAAGACACCTGCAACAGCTGGAAAGACCACAGAAGTACCTCACCAAGAGGATCACTGGCCTCAAACAGATGCCCTATGCAACTTGACTGAAGAAACTCCAGCTGTACTCGGTTGCATACCGCCTACTCAGAGGTGATCTGTGCCTGACATGCAAGGCCATGTCCAACCCAGAATTGATGGACATACTCCACCTAAAGAAAACCATATCCCCTCAAGCCACATGCTCTAGGGATCTAAACCTCACCACAACAATAAATAGGATGTGCTGGAGGGATAGATTCCTATCCAAGAAATGTCCCATGCTCTGGAACAAGATTCCAATCTACATTAGGCAGAGCTCCTCACTAACACTCTTCAAGAGAAACCTTGTTGAGTGGATGGGAAATAGAAAGTTTACCCTGGGGATCACTTCAATGGCTCTACTGGACAGAGGCACAGGGAACTAATCTAAGGGGGCAGCAAATGCCAACACAATTCCGGCTAGGCTTATAAATGCCTTCGGGCAGATAGCCTAGTACCTACCTATGAACCTATGAACCTATGAACTGGAACTTAGTATAATGCAATGTAAGCAAATGGAGCTTTTCTCTCCAGGCCTCCACTGAAAATGGCTATTACCTAGCTGGACCTTCCTGATAAATAAAGACAAATAAATAAATAATAATAAATATTACCACATAAGACACAAGTTATGAAATGGCTCAAAATCAGAAATGTCTATACGGATGTATTCCTTATTTGTGCAACATTTGTCATGGACCAACAAAGACAGCTGGTATTTCCCATTTTAAAGTCAAAACATCAAAACCCAATTATGCATGTGATATACTTTGCCTTCAGTCACACAAATGTGTTTGCCAACAGTGAGCTTCATTAAGTGATTTTGACAGAAAGGAAGTATTCTGAGTTTATTTGCTTATTGAAGTTAGGATACGAAAAGTTCACCATGGTGCTCTTTACTTACTTATAATGCAAATGATGTTTGCATTCAAATGAAGTGGGGCCATTGGACACATACTTTTTAACAGGGCTGGATCCAGCACTAGGCAACATAGGTTCATAGGTTCATAGGTAGCTGCCTAGGGCCCATTCCTGGGAGTACAGCCTGGACACAACATTCATTTAAAAAGAAAACAGGTTCTTACTTTGCTGAATGATCCAATACTGTCATTTTAAAAATTAACAGCAACAGAAAAAAAAATCAAAGGGTTCCTGCTTGCTCTTGTCCATGTCCTGCAGTTTCCTGCTTTCAGCCAATAACACAGAAGCAAGAGTGCAGAGATGGCATGGTGCAAAACTTGAGTGTAGTAACAGCAACAACAGGTATGAATTGAGTCGCATGTGTGTGTTCAGAGCACACAGCCATAGAATCTGGCAGGTGTTATCTGGTACGACCAGTGTGTTTGGCCAGAGAATCCATACAGTTTTCATCTGATATATGTTGATGCAAATCCTGTTGTTCTGTTAACTTTTTAAGTGATTTAGAATAGTCTGTTATTCTGACAGAGATGACATAGGGAGGTCAAACATGAGTTGTAGGTGTCCTGCAAGCATGTAACCCCCACCAAAAAAAGCAGTATGCTATATGCAGTAATATTTCTTATATGTATATGACTTGTGAGTTGTTGAATAAAAGCCACAGCAGCAGTATTGTCTCTAATCATTTTGCATTATTCTTTGCACTAAAGAAAGAATTCAGTCATTAGTAGTCTAAATATTTTGCATTTTATTAATATATTTTTGCAGTACCTTCTTTAGAGCCTCTAGCAAATGTAAAAGGTTTTACATTTGTCAGGTCAACCAATCTACATTATTTAGAATGATGATCAGAAATGTCTGATGTTCAGCATCCCTTGTGTAGTTATTGTTGCATATTATTGTGGTAGCGTTTTGTCTAAAATATCAGATAGCAAAGAATTTTTGCATTTAGGTAAAAATTGGTAGTCTGGCAGTCAGTAAAGAGGACTGAAGCTCCAATGTGTTATTGAGCTTCGTCCTGTGGTAAGGTGCAGGGTTTGAGTCTTTCCACCTTCATTTACCTCCTGTTTGACACTGAGCAAGTCATTTAACCAGACAGTGCTCTGGAGAAACTGGGAATTTGTGCTAGTCTCCCAAATGATCTCCAAGACTGTATGATTAGTAACCATGAACCTGTTGTCATTGTTTGCCAGACATTTTCCATTGCATAGCGGATCTAGGTCAGGAAATGTTATGGTAATATCACCAGCACACTATTTTAAATGCAACACAGGCAATTTATTCTTTAAGGGCAGCAGGCACTGCATTTGTAGATGAAGCACTTAAATGCAAAGTTATTTGCCAGCAGCAACCTCTGTATTAGGAATAGAACTCTTTAATGTGGTAATATTCAGATGACTTTTACTTCTGCAAAGATTGTGTATATCAACTTAACATATGTTACCAGCTGCTTATATTTTTTATGCTCTTATGACCACTTTTCAATTTAAAATATGCTACACATGGCTGGAGCTTATGGTATGATGCTAGTGATCTTTATTCAGTTTCAGACAGTTTATCCTACTAATAAAGTACATGTAATTTATTTATTCATAACTATAATGGATATACACAGTCAACAAAGTAGTTATAACTGCTGGCGGGGGTGGTTGGCTCTCTGTGGATGAATGTACCTTATGCTCTTACAGTCTTGTTATTTTTAAACAATCAATCTGGTTTTGCAAGACTATTTGTGTGTGTGTGTGTGTGTGTGTGTGTGTGTGTGTGTGTGTGTGTGTGTGTGTGTGTGTGTGTGTGTGTGTGTGTGTGTGTGTGTGTGTGTGTGTGTGTGTGTGTGTGTGTGTGTGTGTATGTGTGTGTGTGTGTGTGTGTGTGTGTGTGTGTGTGTGTGTGTGTGTGTGTGTGTGTGTGTGTGCATGTGTGTGTGTGTGTGTGTGTGTGTGTGTGTATGTGTGTGTGTGTGTGTGTGTTTGTGTTGAGTGAGAGAGAGAGATAATTAGATTGGAATACTTTGGTTATTGTGTGCTTATATATAACAAATCTGAAATGCATGACTTTGGTCATTACTATTATTTTTGACATCTAAGAAGAATGTAATTATCAATGTAGCTATAATTGCTGGGTTTGGGAGATGTCTGTGAATATAAATGTGCACATAATCCACCACTGGCCAGATGCATTTTCAACGAATGTGTGTTTCAGTGGGTCTGTTTTCAACATGAGACTGTTTTGTTATCTTTTCTTTAGCAAAACAAAAAAAAATCAGTGTCTGTGCTATAAAATTTGAAATAAAGGTGTTTTACATCATATCTCTGTAATCACTGTAAAAGTAAAGATGAAAATAGTACACACACTGACAGGTTTGAACAGTGTTCATGGAATTGGGAAACGACAGTCAAGTAATGTGACGCTGGAATGGTTGTGAGTGCGGAGGGAGGTCCTGGTCCATTACCCTGCTTAGGGTCCCATTTCAGCATGATAAGGATCTGCTTGCTAAGCATAATTAATGACTGGAATCTTCAAAGTTTGTACACACATCACATAGTCTACACAATGTTCTACACCCTACATGATGTTTGTCTTAACAATGGTCTTGAGATGAATAGTCTAGAATGCAGGGGTATTAGTCCATTGCTTGATAACTGTATCAGCTATGATATAAATGGTCACAACACCTTACTGTGACACACAAATATATCATTCATAATACAACAAAGTCCATGACTGAAGGGATGTTGGAGTTATTGCTAAAATGTGTAGTGATTTGTGATCGAAACATTGACATTTTGATTTCCTGTCTAAACACATTGCCCATTTGCCCCAACATATGTAATGTACACTACACCCATGTGCTGTCTGACACTTAGGTTCAGAGGTGCATAGATGTAAATTAGGCTAATAACCACTATGGTCTTTATATGCATAGCCATGCATCCCAATAGTATCTTGCAATTTTTTTTGAGCCTTAGAAATTATTTTATGGGGTATATGTAAGACAGGGGATGATTTACAAACTGCAACTATCTATTAAAGACATAGGTGCTAGGCCTTAGGTGAATTTCCAATTTCTCATCCACTGGTGAAGGTTACACATGAAGGGGATTAGGGAAAAACTCTGCTTCACATGAATGGGAAGTCTGTTCCAAAGGAGATGGATTCTCTGAGGCACATGCCTGTTCCTCCAGCATATCTTATTTAATTTGCAAACAAAATTCAAGTCCCTTGATCAAGTAGTTCTGACGCTATTGGTTTTGCAAATATGCAAAAGGTCCATCAGTGTGGGAGCCAAGCATGCCTTGTATGCCATGCACAGATTTTCTCTTAACAGTCTGTAGGAAAAAAAGCATAGAGATAGGACCTTGAGGCAAGATATGTTATTTATACCATGTATTCTTTTAGTGCAAGACCACTGTGGATGTTCCAGTTGTTGCATGTCCCTCATCAGATACATACAAAAGGGGGCATTGTACTCAATTATGGGTTGTATGAGGGCCGAATACAAAGGAATGATGACCTCCTTGGAACTAGACATCATGGTATCATCAGTTGATATAATGCTCTCTAGATTGTGGATTAGATAGGTAGGGGTTTAAATCCAATAAGCATGAACTAGCGTGTTTGTATATGGAGATGGATCCCACAACTATTGCTGTTCCTTTTAGTATAAACATATGATTTTCAACACAGTAATGGTGTCATCCCTTCAAGTGTGTTCTGTCTCACACTTGTAGTAAGACTTATTCTATGGCATCAGCAGTTAATGCAGTGTTGTCTAGATTGTGGACTTAAATGGATATGGGTTGAAAATCGGTAATGACTAACTACTGTGAGTGTATGTGACTCTAGTGATAGGTAGGACTAGCTTAATCAACAGATTGGGTGTTTACAGTTCCATTCTAGACAACAATTTATATGGAGTGAGAGCTTACTCAACTATTTAACTCTCTTTTAAGGCTAACATTTGCCTTGCTATACAATAATGTGGTCAAATCTTCAAAAATGTTCTGTCTCATCATTGTAATCAAACGTCTTCTCTGGGATGAATGAATAATGTACAGTTCTCCAGACTGTGGATTTAGATAGGTAAAAGGTTAAAAACTGGAAATGCCTAACTAATGTGTGTGTGTGTGTGTGTGTGTGTGTGTGTGTGTGTGTGTGTGTGTGTGTGTGTGTGTGTGGCTAGGCAAGGCCAGCATAGCCAACAGATTTGTCTTGTGCACTTACCCTCAGTGGAAACAGTTACATAAAGAAAGGGCTTCCACAACTATTTAACTCTCTTTCAAGGCCCACATTTTTCTTGTCACACAATGATGCGGTTATCTCATCAAATAGGTTCTGTCTCACAGTTGTACTAGGGTTTATACTGTGGCATGACCAAATGATAAGACAGTTTTCTAGATTGTGGAACCCAAAATAGATTTAAAAAAAAAGTGGTGATACCCTGTTTGGCAGGGGCTGTAGTGCCTCGATCAAGAAATGTGCAGTATCTGTCTTCTTTTCTACAGAAAAAAAAGCAGGAAAAAGCAGTTTCTGATACTTTAAACAAAGGTATAGTCACTTATAGCAAAGAAAACTTGCTAGAAATCAGGGAATCAAACTTGTCATGCAGCTGGATAGCTGATCTGTTGTTTACAGAGCCGGAGAGGCCTACAACAATCTCTGTACTCTACAACCTGGGTATCTTGAACAAACCTCAAAACCAACAAATGCAAAAAACAAAATTGAAGAAAAACACCCAAGTCACAGATTAGGTTTTGTAAGCGCTTTCGTTTACTCAACATAGGCAAACTTCATCAGACAATACAATTACAAAAATAACCTCCTTATTTAAGGACTCATAATCAACATCACCATAATAATTAGGCAGACAGAACATTTAAAGGGACAGTACATAAAAACGTGTATATACATGTATATAAAAGAAATAAAACAAATATATGTATCTATTAATACTAAAAAGAAATTTTCAAAGGTGCATACCTATTAATAAACATTCGTAAATAAGTTACAAGTATTATTCATAAATATAAATGTATATATATATATATATATATATATATATATATATATATATATATATATATATATATAAAGATAACAATAAATAGAAAATATTATCTCATAAGTGCCTTCATTTTTAAAATACTACCAATAGAAATGGAATCATTTAAGCCAGGGGAGGCCATGGCATTCAATTTTAGCTGCCACATCAATTCTTTTTCATCTAATTTAAGTGCAGGAGGCCCACTTCTAAAATTTTCATGTACTTTTTCAATAACAGTAAATTTGAACTTATGATTAGGATGACAATTAATGAGTTTGGCCAAAGCATTATTTAAATTAGACTTCTCTATTGCATATAGGTGTTCATAAATTCTATTCTTAAGGGGCCTCTCAGTTTTATCTACATAAAAGGCATTGCATAAAATGCAAGTACTGAGGTAAACAACCCCTTTAGAATTACAATTGAATTTACCTGTTATATTGTATTTTTTATCAAGGATGTAAAAAGATTTTCTTACATTAATGTATTTGCACCACTTACAAGATTCACACTTGTACATACCATTATAAGGTGAATATGGATTCAAAGTCTGGTTTTACAAAAGACATTTAATGTTCCTACCTCTCCTAGAGGTTATTTTAGGACGATCACCAATACAATTATAAGTAGTGTGATCATCAGTAAGAAAACACCAATTCTTATAAAGAATGGATCTGACTATAGATGAATTCAAGGAATATGTCATAGTAAAACTCAATATCCCATTATTCAGTTGTGGAACATTATTATTATCATTTTCAATTATTCCAACCCTAGAAGTGGTATCCATCTCAGATTGATTGATTGATGCATCCTAAAATTTATATAGGAATTATTTAATTCCAAATCAAGAATTACCGGTTAATCCAACCCCATTTTATTTAGAAGTGGAATGAACCAGCCATTCAATCTTTTCCAGTAAACCTCCTCTATCAGTTCATCCAACCAGATACTAGGGTAACCACGTTTCAGAAACATTTCCTTTAAATTATCACACTCATCCAGAAATTCAGATTCCAAGGTAACCATTCTAGCCGCCCGGACTAGTTGCCTCTTAACTACAGCCCTTTTCTGAAATTTAGGGTGGCAACTAGTAAAATGTAAAAAGGCGTTAGAGTATGTAGGTTTCCTATAAATTCTTGAAATAAACCTACGATTAGGAACATCCTTAATCAAGCTAACATCCAAATAGGAAATTCTTTCAGTATGGAATTCCCAGGTGAATTTCAAAAATTTAGTATACTTCATAATCTCTTGAATAAACAAGTCTGCCGAAAGTTCGTCCCCTTTCCAAAGAATAAAAATATCATCCAAGAAACGGGTGTACCACACTGCTTTTTGTTGAAATTCAACATTTTTAAATAAAAATTGTTTCTCCCAAAAATCCATTACAGTGTTAGCAGAGGTACCCCCACAGGGGGAACCCATAGCTACACCCGTTTTTTGGAGATAAAATTCCTGATCAAACATAAAATAGTTATTTTTAAGGACCAGCTCCAATAAATACAAGATCAAGTCAATGGTGGTACCTTCAACCCGTTTCCCCAAAAGAAACTCCTTTACCCATTCACACCCGATTTCAAGGGTATAACAGTGTACAGATCACGTACATTTATGGTGAGGAAGTTGTACTCTTCCGAGAAAGCAATTTTGTTGATACTTTCCAGAAAAGCCCAAGAATCCCTACATATTTGGGATTCATCTCTAATAGCCTTCTTCAATTTACTGTCCACAAATTTGGCACAGCCATATGTGATGGACTGCCTTCCATCAACTATGGGGTGGAAAGGAGGGTCACCGAGATCTTTATGTATTTTAGGCAGCCCAAAAATCACAAGGGTCATTGGGTAATTGATGCAAAGATAGTTAAATGTATCAATATCAATACTGCCATCAATAAAAAGATCATTAATGAACCCTTTAAAATGTTGGTATGCCCCATTTATTTCATTCTTTGAAACTTTAATATAAGCTTCACTCAAAAAGAGGGTTTTCATTTTCTCTATATAGGTTTCATTATTCATAAAGACTAATCCCCCTCCTTTATTCGGCTTAATAATCTGGATAATGGCAAAGCTCAGGGATTTAAATACATCATTTTCTTCTTTAGAAAGATTAAAATCCTGAGTTCTGTAAGAAGCCTTGTTGTTAAAAGACATTCTAATATCATTGGAACACACTTGTTCAAATAGTGAAATAGCCGGATGTAATAGGGGATTAAACACGCTGGCAATCCTAAATTCATTCACAATACTAGAATTGTTCCCAAACATAACATGTAAATTCAACTTTCTAGTGTATAGTTTTAAGTCAACCAATGTTCTAGCCAAATCCCCCCTGAAGGAAGGGACAAAGGTACACCCTTTTGCCAAAACTTCAGTCTGTACTACAGAATGCACAAAAGTAGAATAATTATAAATTTTAAAGTCATTGGTACTATTAGTCAAAATAACAGGTGTGTCTCCATTAACAATAGGTAAAATTATGTCCATATTTGCTCCTATCTCCTCCGTTTGTTTGGTGTTTTTTTCTTCCACCGTTGTTGTCGTGATGTATAATTCAGTGGCCTACTTTGGCCCCATTCTTGCCCCTCGAAAAAACCTGAGGAGATCTAGCATTAGTGCCATCAATATTAGCACTATTTGTGTTAGATCTATTGTTAAGGTATTCACTTTTCCTGATAGTAGGATTCTCAGTCAGGGAATCATCATTTGGAACAACATCATCCCCTTCAATATTATCCAAACTAAGCTATAAATTGTTCAGTAAACCTCTGTCATTCTTACTAAGAACAATATTTAAACTATTGGACCGTGGTGTAGGATAAGCATTGCCTTTGGTATATGCAAAATGGTTCCGGTTAAGTTTCTTAACCTTGTTGTCTCTTATTTTAGTTAAAGCGCCATCAGTACTTGAGAATATACACATAAAGTCAAATCTATACCTTTCAAATTCTTTATCCATCCGTATAATAATGTCAAGTGTAGATATCTCATTTTTTAGAGTCTCTGTTTGTGCTGTATAATCTTTAATTAAAAGGTTAAGATATTCACACCCATGTTTATCAAACAGTTTTACCAACTCTATATGCAAGGGAGATTTATTACACAAACCGGTCGGATACCGCCAGAGTCTCAGTCCTTTCGGATCTTGCTGGCGATTAACACATTCCGTTAAATACTGAATTTCGATTTGTAACTTCTTAAAACAAAAAAGTTTGATATCAAACATTTTCAAATTGCTCACAATATTAGTACAATTAAGGTTGTTTGGATCCGCTTGTCCGTCGGTTTCTAAATTACCAGAAAACAGTGCAGGATCCTTAAACCAATCAGTTAGGCTAGGTAGAGTAGAAGTTGGATTACTTGCAGCCCCATTAGGATATAAGTCCGTCTGTCCATTTCTAGAGCCTCCATTAGTAGGTGATGTTTGAAAACTAGAGGACGGAATAGTGGAGGCAGAACTTGAAGCGGAACCCAATATCAAAGGATTCCGACTGTCCTTTGCAACCGGAACACCACTGAATGATGTTCCCCCCAAGTTCGGTATTCATATAGAACCTCCGGTTAAAAGATTCTTGTTATTATTTGAAAAAGCCAGGGTGCTGTCAACTTCCCCAGTGCACTAACACCTGGCATTGACGCCGAATCTTCATTAGGAAACAAGCTCTGCGACTGTTGAGAGTAAATTCAATTGTAATTCTAAAGGGGTTGTTTACCTCAGTACTTGCATTTTATGCAATGCCTTTTGTGTAGGTAAAACTGAGAGGCCCCTTAAGAATAGAATTTATGAACGCCTATATGCAATAGAGAAGTCTAATTTAAATAATGCTTTGGCCAAACACATTAATTCTCATTCTAATCATAAGTTCAAATTTACTGTTATTGATAAAGTACATGAAAATTTTAGAGGTAGGCCTCTTTCACTTAAATTAGATGAACAATAATTGATGTGGCATCTAAAATTGAATGCCATGGCCTCCCCTGGCTTAAATAATTTATATTTATGAATAATACTTGGAACTTATTTATGAATGTTTATTAATAGGTATGTACCTTTGAAAAATTATTTTTAGTATTAATAGATACATATATTTGTTTTATTTCTTTTATATACATGTATATATATGTTTTTATGTACTGTCCCTTTAAATGTTCTGTCTGCCTAATTATTATGGTGATATTGATTATGAGTCCTTAAATAAGGAGGTTATTTTTGTAATTGTATTGTCTGATGAAGTTTGCCTATGTTGAGTAAACGAAAGTGCTTACAAAACCTAATCTATGACTTGGGTGTTTTTCTTCAACCTTGGTATCTTATTACACCATGGCTCAAAGTGCCTAAAACAGATAAAAAGGTCTTCCATAGCACACTGGAGCAGGAACAAAAGGAAAAGGTGTGAAAGATCAAGGAAGAGAAGAACAAAGGCTGGAATTGCTGCCAGACTGAAAGCAAACCCATTTAGGCCTGCATTACCATCCCTATTCCTAGCAAATGCGTGCTCTGTGGATAGCAAGATGGAATACTTAAGGCTGGAAATGACATCACAAAGCAAGGAGAGAAGTACTTGTGTATTTCTTTACAGAAACATGGTTGCATAGTAATGTCAGTGACAGTACAGTGCAACTAGAAGGGCAAACACTGTTTAGAGCAGACAGACATCAGGCACTCAGTGGGTAATCTAGAGGAGAAAGAGTTTGCATGTATGTGAACAACAATTGGTGCAGTAACTGTGAGATTTCCCTCAGCCATTGCTCTGAAAATGTAGAGTTCTTGGCAGTAAGATGCAGGCCTTTCTATCTTCTCAGAGAATTCAGTGGTACCAGCATCATAGTGGCATACATCCCACTGAGTGCAAACACTAAAGAAGCACTAAATGCACTGCATAATTAGGTATGTGAGCTACACAATAAAACCCCAGATTTTGCACACATTATTGCAGGAGATTTCAACAAGGCAGATTTGAAATAAGTACTACCACACTACCATCAATATGTGGGTTTTGCAACAAGAGGTAATAACACCTTAGACAAAGTCTACACCAACATAAAGATGGCATATAAAGCTTTTCAACATCCACGCTTGGGCAACTCTGACCACATTACTATTATGCTAGTACCAGCATACAAACCTGCATTAATCAGAGAAAAACACTGTGAAGCAGTGAAGTTGTGACCAGATGGAGCAATCGAAGCAATCCAAGACTGTTTTGATAACACTAACTAGAGCATATTCAAGGAGGCTGCAACAACTTCCCAACAAATTTGCTTGGACGAATATGCAGAAACGGTGATGACATATATTTGTAAATGTGTAGATGATGCGATGACTACCAAAATATCGTAATAAGAGACAATCGGAAACCTTGGCTCACAAGCAAAGTATATGAGCTTCTGAGGGAGTGAAATGAGGCATTCAAAATGAATGACAAAGAAGCTCTCAGGGTGACTAGCACAAATCTGAAGAGAGGGATAAAGAAAGCAAAGAGGGCCTATGGAAGGAACGTCCAGAGCCACTTCACCGATACAAGGGCCTCCAGAAACATTTGGCAGGGCATAAAAGCCATTATAGAATACAAACCACTATCAGCTAAATGTGGAGACAGCATATAATTCCTGGATATGCTAAACATCTTCTACAGCAGATTCAAGGAGAGGAACTGCTCAAAGGCAGAGAAACTTCCAGCAAGTCCAGAGGATGAAGTGCTCAGTCAATCCACAGATGAGGTGAGGTAAACCCTGTGACAGGTGAACCCCAGAAAGGCTGCTGGACAAGACAATATCCTGGGAAGGGTGTTGAAGGACTGTGCTGAACAACTGTACTTGCAGACATTTTTAACATTTTCCTTGTCCAAGCAAAAGTATCCATCATAATACCACTGCCAAAGAAAGCTACTCACTCAAGCCTGAATGATTACAGACCAGTAGCTGTTACATCAACTGTCAAGAAAAGTTTTGAAAGATTGGTCAAAAACACCTGTCAGTAAAACTACCAGCTGCACATGACCCACTACAGTTTGCATATCCTGCCAATTGCTCCACAGTGGATACCTTCTCGGTTGCATTACATCTCACGATGACACACCTGGAGAATAAGGTCAGTTATGTTAGGATGCTGTTTACTGACTTTAGTTCAGCATTCAACACAATTATCCCACAGCAGCTAATCAAGAAACTTGTCCATCTTGGCATCAGTAATCACATGTGCAACTGGATACTGGACTTTTTGATAGAAAGACCACAAAAAGTATGTGTGGGCAAGAATTCCTCAAGAAACATCACAATTAACACAGGAGAACCCAAGGGATGTGTGTTGAGTCCACTGTTGTTTACCATACTAACTCACAACTGTATAGCCAGATTTAATACCAATCACATCATAAAAATTTGCAGATGAAACCACAGTTGTGAGCCTCATCAGTAATGAAGATGATGCAGCATACATGGAAGAAGCAAATCTACTGATTGACCCGTGTGCTAGGGGCAACCTTGATCTCAGTGTCACCAAAACCAAGGAAATCATAATAGACTTCAGGAGAACTGATCCAGCTCACTCTCCACTCTGGATTAATGGAGACAGAAGGTGGAAATAATAAGTAGCACAAAATTCCTGGGAGTCCACATTGAGGAGGACTTATCCTGGTCAGTAAATACCAGTCTCATAGTCAAGAAAGCCCAGCAATGCCTGCAATCTCTGTGAAGTTTAAGGAAATCTAATTTGCCATCCTCCATCCTTATCACATTCTACAGGGTTGCCATAGAAAGCATCCTAATGAGCAACTTCATGTTGCGGTATGATGGCTGTTCAGTTGCAGATGAAGAAGCCCTACAGAGGGTAGTGAACATCGCTGAGAGAATAACAGGCTCCAACTTCCCAGTGATACATGGCCTATATAAGACACATTGCTATAACAGGGCTGGAAAAATAGCCAGTGATCATACATCTATCCAGGCATGTCTAAGGGTCAGCTCCCAGTGTTTTCTCCTGTCTAACTGATAAATCTTGGCATCTTGGGACAATGCAGTAATTGCCTCATCTACACAGACAACCCTCTCTTCCTACTACCCAACACTACAACTGTAAGAGATGCACTTACATAGCCAAACTGGAAGCAAAGTTCTCTTCACCCAAGACTGGACTAGACAGTCAAGAGGAGAAGGTAAACATTTGCACCACACCACACTCATCACATAGTCCCTCAAAACCTACACCATGAAAACAGACATATAGAAACACAAAACACACACCCACATTCACGGAGGCTCTCAATAAAAATCTGCTCAAGTAACAGAGACCTCCAAAGCAGAAATGCAAGCAACCTCCACCTCCCAACACAAGCCAAATGACACATAGCCCACAAACTCAGTGTGTCACTCAACCACAGCCCATAAGGCATAACAACATACCCAACACTCTAGTCATAGCTGACTCTATAGTCAGGCACACTGATGTTCCACTCACCAGGCTGAACAAGGAGAAAGTTACTGTCAGCTGCCTGTCAGGTGCCAGGATTTGCCACATAACGCATGCACTCAGGTCACTCCACTGCAAGTACAAATATGACTCTGTCATTGTCCATGTTGGTGTGAATGACCTGAGATGTACCTCCCTGGACTACATGAAAAGAGACATGGAGGAGCTCTCTTGTAGCCCAGGCAGTTATAACCCTAGCCTTGAGTAGCATCCTGGCATCATCCAGAATGATACCACAGTTCAAGGACAAAATGATTGACTACACAACTGGCTAAGCTTCTGGTGTCATACTAAGGGGATCCAGTATCTGTTTGCCTGGGATGACATGATCAGCAGACCATGATGCTTTGCCAGAGATGGCCTGCACCTGTCGCCCTTGGGATTCTGGATACTGGCTAAGGCTCTTGCCAAACCTATAGTGCCTTTGTTAGGCAAGGTTCAAATGACAAATTCACCACCATAACAGGTACAAGTAAGCAAAATCTGAGGGTAATGCTACTCAATGCTAGAAGTCTAAACCTCAAAATGCATTCACTAGAGGCACTCCTTAAAATGGAGAACATCGATATCTGTGCAGTGACAGAGACCTGGTTCAAGGCTCCAGAGAGCACCCCTGCATTACCAGGCTATAATTCATACCACACCTTTCAGCCATCTAATCTGTACCAAAACATTAAAGGTGGAGGCGTGTCCATATTCATTAAGGATATCCACACCTCCAGGCTAGTTGCTCAGCATAATGCATCCGAGATTATCCATGTGTAACTAACTCTGGGCAAGACCACAAACCAAATTGTAACTTGCTACAGATCCCCGACCATGGCCCAGGATTCCCACTCCTCATTTCTTGATACACTGGAAAATATTAGAGTACAACCCAACACCCTCATAATGGGTGATTTCAACTACCCCACCATTAACTGGGAAACATACCTTGCCTGTGGTCTGTTTACAAGCTTGTCACCTGGCAGACAATACTGCAGCATGCACTGTAAAACAACCAGGTTCAGGAACAGTTTATTTCCACAGGCAATTAGGTTCTTGAACTCTGGAGGCAATCTCAGGAATGTTAGTCATTGACAAGGTCTTGTGTTAGTCAACCATTATGGTGCAATAGCAATTATGAGATGCTCACATAGTTTTATGTTTACAGTGTCAGTCAAGTGCAATATTTATCTGCTAGCTATTCTAGCATACATATGCAGTAAATCAACCACTCAGCTGCTAAAATTGTAGACATAAAAATTTGTAGTAGTATGTAGTAAAATAACAGTCTAACTTAATGTTATGTATGTTGCATGTGCTATATGTAATTTGTATGTGTATAATTGTCATCTCAGTAATGAGTTTGATGCAAACAATTTCGTTTAGGTTTCCCTTATGGTGTCTTAATGACAATGAAGTTCACTTTGACACTTTGACATTAGGAGTTTAAATCTACCAACATAGGTGTGCAAAGCAAAAGTCACAGAAAGGAATGCAATACCCAACAGATAGTCATATGGCTAACTCAAACAGGCATGCCTAAGGGATTTTGATCCTGAAACATACATTTTAAGAGATATATGAACATTGCAAAGCAATGGTAATGTTTGACCTTGAAGTTGTGCTTTCTGACATGTGCAATTTACATTCACCTGTCACAGAAATAGTTAAAACAAAACTCTATAGAGTGTAAACACAGAGGGCTACTGATTCACATCAAATATTTTCACATACTGTGGTTGTACATCAGATTATCCGAGTTGAGTAACAATGGGTCTGTCAATAGCTGTCCTGTAGATAAATCAACAATTGGTGAACATTGACATGACTACATCATTTTGATAACTCATAAACTTTTCATGTGACTCATATTGCATCTAACACACCACTGATGTCATCCCTTAAAGTGTGTATGCTATCGGACAACTGTAATAATAATGTCTTCCGTGGCATGAGCAGTTAGTATGCAGTTCTGGTGTACTGCAAACATAGGCAGAAGTTTAAATCAGGTAATGCCATTGTGGAAGACAATAGTGACAGACAGGACTGGCTTACTCAACAGATGGTGACATGCAAGCTCATAATATGCTGAACATTAAGAGGGTTAAATATTTTGAACCACAAAAGACATTTTAAGGGAGGCTTAACCATTCCAATTGGCTGCTGATGCAATCCCCCCAAATGTGTGGTTGATGAGCTGTAAGATGCATTTCTGTCTGAGGTGTCACTGGTTGATATATAGCTCTATGCACTATGAACCCAGGTAGACAGCATGGGTGCCAGAACCATAGAGCTGGGGGAGGGGGAACCCCACACACTTTTACAGCTGAAAGACCTGTCAGGAAAAATTAATGAAGTGGAGTTTTCACACTAACTGGGATTCACATGCAGAAGTTAAACTAAATAAACCAGCTGTTCTTGTTCTCTTATTCCTCTGTTTTACAGGAGTTATGCTGCCACGTTTCTGTTGGTGCTTCCAGAGCCAGAGTCATGCTGGTAAGGGAGTTTTGTTCTTCTATTTGCAGGAGTTATGCTGCTTGTGTGTGTGTGTGTGTGTGTGTGTGTGTGTGTGTGTGTGTGTGTGTGTGTGTGTGTGTGTGTGTGTGTGTGTGTGTGTGTGTGTGTGTGTGTGTGTGTGTGTGTCTGTGTGTGTGTGTGTGAAATGCCCCAGTTAGGTATACCTGGTGGTTAGTCTTACCCAGGCGCAAACAGCAGTAAATATGTATAGCTCCAGTGAATTCTCTACCCATACCACCACTTGTGATTCAGGGAGTTGAGTCCATAGCTCTCTACTGTCTAGATTTTAACAGAATATTTGGCTCATACTTTTGGTCTGTTCCTCTTAAAATTTGTGTTTTTCTTGGCAAATCAGTGAGAACTGAATTCACTAAATAATGATAACCCTTTATGTTTCAGTCTTCCTATCTTTCAGGAAGCACATGGTAACACAAAACATATTATTTTAGCAACTTTCCAAGATTACACAAGCAATATTTAAAATGTGTCCCTGGTTTTGCCCCCCCCCCCCCACCAATACATTTTGGCTTTTTCCAGATTTCTTGTGCTGCAAAGTGGAGAAATTTAGTTGATCATCAAGTGGATTTTACAAGGAGGTTAGAGCTTCAGGGGAAGAGAAGTTTAATGCTACTTATGCTAAGTTGTTTGCATTGTTAGTAGCACAACAGGTAGTATATTCACTTTTGATGCAGAAGGCTGTGGGTACTACTCCTACCGTATGCAGATGGATTGCTGACACTGTAATGTGTTGTACTTTAAAGAGAGTGGATGCTGCAGTCCTGTGAAGTGGAGTTACCTAGTAACTATGAACATATTTATCAATTTGCCATCCATTCCCTATTGCTATATTACTAACTTATCATTTTTTAATGTAACATAGGCAATTTATTCTTCAAGGGCAATAAGTGCTTTATTTGTAAATGACACAATGAAGTATAAAGTTGTTTGCTAGCAGCAACCTCTTCATTAGTTGCAGATCCCTTTAATGTGGAATTATTTAGATGGCTAACTTCTGCTGAGATTTTGCATAGTTACTGATATTGGTAGATTGTAATGATAAAAGTTTGAGTGGTCATTTATGGTTGAAATTTTCTGAAATGGGTAGTTTTGTCATTATTGGTTCATACATTTTGTTTCATTGTTTACTAGAAGACTGTTCCAAACTACAAATTTAAAATGCATTCTAACAAGTGGTGCTGTATTATACAAGCAATATAATTTAATACAATCAGGTTAATACAATCAGGAATGTGAATCAAAGAATGAATACATGTATGCTTGCTCTCAGGATTCAGGAGATCAAAATAAGGGAAGAGACCTGTCACCAATGGTGTGCCCCAGGGTTTGGTGCTGAGACTTTTTCTGTTTGGCAAATACATATCAGAAGTAAAAGGAAATACTAAAGGAACTTGTGCGAGTAAGTCTGAGATGACTGCAAGCTAGGAGCAGTCATTGAATCCCCAAATGACTTAACCATCATGCAAGAAGGATTGTTCCAAGCAATAACTGGTGCCAGAATCATGAATTGAAACTAAACTCCAAGAAATACATTATTGTATCCTTTGGGAAGTCATCTACTCCAGGGAACTGCCAAATTGATAATGTCCCCGAGAACTAACCCAGTTGTTTGGAATTTGGGAACTTGTGTGTACAGTGACCGAACTTTTGACCAACGTGCCCAGAGTCATAAGAAAGTCTTTCTATATTGCACAGCTTATAAACAAATTGATTGTGACTAGATCTAGAGATGTTATTGTTCCCCATTACAAAGTCCTCATTAGATCAATCATTTTAACTAAACTTAAATTAAACTTAACTAAACTTAAACCCACCAAATTAGCAGCAGACAACCTCCCAAGTGAATACCTACAAATCGCAGCTGATGCTCTGGCCTACCCAGTATCCATCTTGATTAACCGATCTCTGTCAGAAAGTTACGTTCCCACACTGGAAAGTATCACATATAATTCCCATCCACAAAGGCAGACCCTCCGCAGAACTAACCAATTACCGCCCCATAGCTATTCTCTCTCCACTCTCCAAAATACTAGAGAGATGCATACACTCTCAGGTCTCAGACTACCTACTTACTAACAACCTCCTTTCCAGTACTCAGCATGGTTTCCGACCAAACCATAGCACCACCACTGCCTTACTCTCCTTTACTAACACTATCCTTCAGCATAAAAACAATGGCTATCTCTCCTCTGTTACTTTCCTAGACCTATCTAAAGCATTTGACATGGTCCCACACAAACAACTTATCTCTGTCCTCAATAACCTATCCTTCTCACAATCAGTCACCAACTGGTTTCAGAGTTACCTATCTGACCGCCAACAATCTATTGTATGGCAGAATGACATATCTCCCCAACTACCTGTCTCCATAGGGGTTCCCCAAGGATCCATCCTTGGACCCCTACTCTTCTCTGTTTACACCAATAATCTAGCCTCTGCCACCAAACATGGCACACTCATACAATACACAGATGACTCGACCATCATCTGCTCAGCCCAGTCCCTACCCAAACTGCAAAAAGTCACACAGGAAGCCTTTTCCTCTGTTGAAACATGGTTATCTGATGCTCAATTAATACTCAACCCAAACAAAACTAAACTACTTATCTTCCAACCCACCAAACATACTCAAAACAACTCTCACTTTAACATCACAGCAAAAGACAACACCACTATATACCCAACTGAACACACTAAATTGCTAGGAGTGGAAATAGACAATAAACTAAAATTTGACATTCACATATCCATGACCATAAAAAGTCCACAAAAAACTAGGAGCATTATACAGAAATAAACAATTTCTCACCAAAGCAGCAAAGATTTCAATAGCAAATTCCCACCTTATCTCCACCCTACTTTATGCCTCTCCAATATATACCAACCTAAGGCAATATGATATAAACAAGCTAGAGACCTGCTACAACAAAATCGCCAAATTCTCCACAGGGGCATCCTACCGTAGTCACCACTGTCTCTCACTTGCTGAACTGGGCTGGCTTGAACTCCCTCACCTTCTTCACTGGTATCAACTCTCACTCGCCCACAAACTAGTAAACTATCCACTAAATGTCCCATCCCTCCAGAATCTACTCCAACCCTATCTCACCACCAGACTACTAAGATCCAGCAACAAAAATCACTTGCAGATCACTAAAGCCAATAACTCTGCTGGTGAAGCACTATTCTCTTGCGCCATAGCCAAGTTATGGAACTCACTGCTACCCACAATTACTTCCATACCATCATGCTCCCACTTCAAAACTTTACTAAAAGCGCACCTAAAAACATGCTGGCTATGCCCTTGCAACTCCCACTCTAATATCATCCACCCCATCCAATCACTACCTTTCTCTCCATTCCACTAACTACCTTCATTATAGCAAGCTCAGATACTCATAAGCCTAGTACTTTTTATATAGCAGGAACTTCTCATTGTAACATTTGTTAATGTCTGTTATGCACTTCACAGATAAAGATTCTAGTTGTCTACTGATGTACTATGTTCTTCATCTGTAAATATGTTGTAAGTAATTGCTATGTTAAATTGTTAATCGCTATGTAATCCAATGTAACTACTGTCTGTTTATTTTACTGTGGAGCTTTTCTCCCCGGGCCTCCGCTGAAAATGGACCTACGTCCAGTCGGACACTCCCGGTCAACAAATTTAAATAAATAAATACATTTTGTATGATGCCTACTTTGACATGTATATGTCCAGAGTCATGCAACAACTGGAATACCCACAGAGATGCCATACTAAAAAGATACAAGTCCTAAACAATAAGTCTTGCATGGACCACCTCAAAGATTTATCCCTTTACTCAGTATCCTACAGCGTGCTTAGAGGTGACATGTCTGGCATACAAGACATCCTCCAACCTAATACATATGGACCTACTGAACATCAGCAAGTCAAATGGCATCAGAAATGCTCAGTCCAGGTACCTAAACTGAATGCTGTGGAGAGATTGATATATATCCAGAACAGACTATCCATTCAAGTAAAACAAAGTTCACCCTGTCATATTCAAATGCAACTTGGATCTGAAGATGGGTATGAGAAAATGTACTCTGGGATTGCCCCTCGTGCCACTAATGGATAGAGGCAGTTTCTAAATGCTGCATCCCTTACATGTGTCCCGATATATTATTTATAGTGTAATCACATTTATTCTCACTAGGGCTAATATACAATTGTCAGCCATGGGATAGGTAAGACCAATCAGGAAATGTTAATTCAAGCACCAAAATGGAAATTGACTAAGCTTAAAATTTCTGAAAAGTGAACCTATGTTGTGGTAGTAAATAGTTTTAAAAAATTGCCCTTTTTAAATCACTAAGTGCCCCATCACCCTCTGCCCCCAGCCCACATCTTCAACAGCTTCTGGCGCCTCTGGTAGACAGGTGCTCAAGTCTATCAAGGTGTAACTACTAAGTATGTAGCAGACTAGAAACATACAGGGCTGGTTTATCAAAAGAAACTGATGATTTTAAAACTTTACATAAAATAGACATTTACACCTGGGGACAGGCAGGCAAACCTTTATAATCCCTTTGATGGGAGCCATATTCATTTAAACTCAACGATCAGGTTATCCCTTCAAGTGTGTGTTGTCTGTCAGTGTAATATGAATTCTTGTTTGGTGTGTTCAGTTGGTGGCCATGTCAAGAGGGACTTGACCTACATTGCAGATGTTCTACTCTAAAGTGTAATGCCTTTTATTAATTTGTTCACATTACAGTGTTTACAGGCAAGGATAGCTTATTCAACCAATTTTGATGTGTGTCATGTTATATAGTATAATACGACCTTTGTTATGATAGTTTTTCATGGCTGTGGGTAGTAATTGTTATTTTAACTTATGAGCATGCCCCAAAAGCAAATACCCTATTAAGCAAAAATGAGTAATAGGGGTTACTCCTGCTTGTATTTAAGCCTTAATGTCTCTCAGTCATCAGCAATGAGCTCTTCTGGTGGTTTGAGAGTCACCAGGGAAATGTGCTTCAAGTTTGTTTAAGCCGGAGTACAATCTTGGATAGATGAGCTTTTGCCATGATAAATCTCAGTCTTGCTTTTTAGGAGGAAATCTCAGTACACTTTAATTGATTACAAACTAGTAAATTAAAAAGTCTGGCCTTATCTTTCCAGTCGTAATAATTTTATTGCAGATCAGTACAAGGCATATGAGCACTGTGTTAAATAAATCAGTCGCAGTGGTCTGAATTTATTACAGTTTGGAGGGGTGAGGAGTAACCTGCCTGGGGGTATTTCAACAAGTACATGACAGCCCATCTTGTCTTGGAGGTTCCAGACTTTATTAAAATGAGTAATGGTCTGCAACCTTCAAGACAAGTTGACAAGAAGGTCGACTTCTTTAAATGGTAACTGATTTTTTTCTCAATTCCATTATATGTACAGGCAAATAAAGACAATCTTTATGTTGTATCTTGACGTTCATATTTCAGTAGATGATCAATTATTGTATTTTGTTCCATCTTATTATTTTGAAAATGATGGCACATTTGCACTGTTTGAAAAATCATGGTCCTGCTTTGCTTCTTAACCCAGATGCATCTGATGCTCCCCCTGTCCTTTGTATGTGAATTTCCCTGGACCACAAGGGGTTTTCAGCCCTACAAGTTCCTGACATTATTAACACTTTTGCTGCTATTTCTCTGACAAAAAAAACATGGTCTTCTGGAGTTCAGACACCCAACATCCTTGCCCTAGGAATCGCACTCCCAGATTCTGATCTTATTTCATACTCTGGCACTCATTTTGTGCCTCATCTGCTAATTAACACTGCTTCCTAGCTTTGGTCCTCTCCTTCCCCTTCCCACAACAACCTCTTTCTTTTCACATACCTAACCTAACTGCACAATACCTTCACCTCCCTGCTATAATTATTCTCTCTTTACAGTATATTTGGTCCTCTTAAACATTTTAATATTTAACCTCTTAATTTTTTTCAATTTCTTTATTTAATTATACCACCCACTTTCCCTACTTTGTGTGTGTTATTATCATGAAAAAAACAACTCCTCTGTGTTACACCCATACTGCCATCAGCCCTAAACTTCAGACTGAGTTCAATAAAAGCAGTGGTCATTATTACATCCATTCCCCTCATAATTCCTTGATTTCACAAAAAGTAATGTTTCAGCTTTTAGCTACGTAATCATCTACACCAATTTCAACTTTGGTTTCTAGGAATTGTTTTAAAGGGAAAAAAAAGTCCTTTCTAATGCATACTCACTGGTCACCCTCAGTTAATAACAGGTCTAAATATTCAACTTTTAGCGATTGTTATGGGGCAATTTAGATATACTGCCATCCACAGCAGCACTAAGCTGTCTCCCCCTGTCTCTTTCACTTGCGATTCCAGAGATCCATCTCTGGCTCCCCGCTGTAAGACCAGATATTAGCAGAAGCTGCAGCTACATTGACTCCTTTATTGCCATCTGCAGTAGCATGGCACATCCAGAACCCACATCCCCAGTGATCCCTCTCCTAATTAAAATCTCTGCTTAGACTCTCCTCTAGCCTAGATTTATTCTTTATTTTTACATCACCCACTTTCCTCGCATAATAATGAGGATTATTTTAAATACTAGCATTCCATAATTTAACTAAGGACACAGCTGTTGTATTTAGAATGTATGCATAAAGAAAAAGGACCTCTTAGATAAAATGCCATCCACAGAAGCACTGAGTTCTCATGGAGCCCCTTTATTTGAAGATATGCCTCCATACACAAAAGGTTACAACTAAGCAAATCTAAGCAAGCAGAGGTACATCAGCAGTGATTAAAAATACTTGCAAGGCAGTTGATTTTACATTCCTTTTTTTGAGAACACTGAACTTAGCCAGGACTATCCAAACATAACAACTATGTGACAGGGTATTCTTGATAATGTTTCTTTTCCCCTCCTGTGGTCCAGCTTGTCCATGAAGCTTTCACAAGCTCTTCCCTCTCCTCAAATTGTATCTGTATCATTATTTACAAACTTTTCATGCATAACCTTCACATAGAACCCCCCCTGCCTAAGTCCAACACCTGTCCCTCCTATTGCTTCACTTTCCCTGATATTTTAACAGCAATCTGAAGGTTTTAATTAACGAGGCAGATCTCATGAAGCAGAACTACAAAAGTGCCAATATTATCATTTTGTAGCAATTCCTCTATGTTGATAGATCAAAGTTACTTTTTAATATGATCTTGGTTAATACGCTTTTTTATTTACTACTTTAAGGTTGATTTGAAAGGCTTTGTCATAATGCTACTTTATGGTTGTTTAAAGGGTTTTCTTGCAATATGATTCTATACTTTGGGCATCTTATGTGTGTTCATTCTTAGTTTAAAATTCCTGGTGCCAAAAACAGTCTGTAAGTAAATAATATGATAACACTCATGGGCAAAGGGTTCACTGTAAAGGACCAGCCCCCGGGCTGTCATGTACTTATTGACACACCCCAGGCAGATTCATCCCCACACACACCCTACAAACTGTAATACATTTAGATCACTGTGGCTGAGTTATTTAATACAGCACACATCTGCCTAGTACTGACCTGCAATAAAATTCTTATGACTGGAAAGACAACAGAGTTTTTATTTTACTAGTCTGAAACCAATTAAATTGTACCAAGATTTTCTTCTAGAAAGCTCTAGGACTGAGATTTATCATGCCAGCAGCTCCTCTACCCATGATTCTACAGGGGCTTAAATAAACTAAAAAGTCAATCAAGCACATTGGATAGGGGATTCTCCAACCATGAGACCATGAGATGAGCACATCGAGGACAGCCAAGATATGTTAAGGTCTGAATACAAGCAGGATTAACCCCTCTTACTCATTTCTGGTTAATAGTGTCTTTGTTTTTTTAGTATGGTTTGAGCCCTTGAGCTATGATTATAGCTGAATATAGCTGATAAGTCTTGTTAATCCTGACTTCTGACTCTGGCAATTGGGTGACAACTGTTCTCCTAATTTGCTTTTTATTAGCTTGCCCAGTATAATAATATATTCCACTGGATGGCATTTATCACACAGCACAGTAAGTAATCCATGTTGCGGAATAGTTATTGTCAGTTGTTGTTCTGTGGCAAAATTTGCTGAAAGTTTGCATCCGGCAGCATGACTCTGCCTATGGCCATGCAATGGGGGCAGTGGCTGATGTGTGTAGGACAACAATAGCAACAATGTGATAAGCCACTGTATGCTAGAGGTCTCAGTCAACAGTTGCTTTCTATAGTTCTCTTACTAGTTATTGGTAATAGTTCACCTGTCTGAGAAGTACATTGTATGCTGTGATCCAGGAATTATGAATGTGTTGCACAATTGTCATTCAGGGAGTTATTTTGGTCTAGGACATGATATTATACTGTCTTCAGTGGGATACTTTATCAGACTGCATTAAGTTGTGTATGGTGCCAACAGCAGGATCTAAACATGCAAGGTGCAACTGCTTTACACCCTCATGACATGTATAATGAAGTTAAACACTGCATGCGGCATCATATGTCGTTATATAATACTGGCAATAGGCACGTCTTTGTTGTGATTATCATGGGTGGTCTTCCTTTCACACATATCCAATCATGTTCATATGCGTACACTGACACTCCTACACACACACATATCTGATATTAATGGACTACCCCAAATAACTTGCATCTTCTAGGATTTTCATCTTAGTATTTCCTCATGACATGTATCACGTCTCCCATGTAATTAGTTCTCATCTTTTGTATTTCTACATCTGTACCAATCTATTACAGCTTAATCTTCAAGTAATATGCTGTTCAAAGTGACACTTTTGTTTCTGTTACAGGTCCTTGTGGATTGCACCACTTACTGATTAGGGATTAATTAACTATCCCAAATCCTACCCTTCCCATATTGCATGTTAGTAAAACATTATTATTGTTTCTAGTATGAGTACATGTCTGGGAATTATATTTAATGGTGCTCCTTATTTTTCTCGGTTGTTCCACAGTTTTATTTAGGGTAGCTCTCCATTATCCCTGCATTGTTACTTGAATACACATAAAGGCATAGGAGTATGTACACTTCTCTTACCTGCATGTCTGCTCACACATCACAACTGATTCATTTGGAACATTTATACTGCCTGTGTTTATAACCCACTATACCTGACAATGTCAAAGAATCTCCTACATGTCTGCTATCTGCACTGAATGCAATGTCCTGTTGTTTCAGGTTTCCTTAATCACTGGTATCATAATTCACTTTCCCTGGATTTTGGGGATGTCCTTGAATTTGACTTCAGCTTTAGCACTGTCCCTGTCAATGTCATGTAAAAATGGGTGAACTTTGTAGAATCATGGTGAATTTTACTTAAGTAAATCCTGAGAATAATCAGAGGTGTACACTTCTCTCACATCTGTGACTGTTCATCACTTCACATTTTCTTATTCTGTAAATATATCAACTTAATATAATAACAGTTTAAAAAGTTTTCCAGATCATTCATATTATTTCTGCATTCATCCCTCTTTCAGATTAGCTTTGTCCCTGATTCAATTCAGAGTCCTGACTGATTATCTGTTTGTTAGGCTCTCCCTGTCTTTTATGCATCCCATCTTGCCCATGCAAGTGTTGTGCCGTTTGAGCATGCTTACTTATTGAGATGAAGCTTATTTATCATACTGTATTTACACTGTGTGCTCCAGCCCTGCTGCATCTCAACATGGCCGCTAGCATGTGTTCTGGCCACAAGCAGGTGGTGCTCGACATGTAAGGTTGCTTAGAGTCTTGCATATTCGAGAGCAATTCAGCTTGTCATGCACAGATGGCCAAGCATGTAGGCTTCAACACGTGCACATGTTTGATAATGAATCCCCTGGTGCAAATTTAAACCAACAATGTACTTAATTATTTGTCAATAACAAATGTAAAAGCTATCAATCTCTCTCTTTCTCTCTATATATATATATATATATATATATATATATATATATATATATATATATATATATATATATATATATAAGCTATAGAGAGTGTTGCTGTGACAATAGCCTTAAAAAGAATGGCAACAGTGAATAACATCATGAGTCATCTCATTGGGTAAATTAATTCCTATTGTTGGGTATTCCACTGGTTGATTGTCTAGTGACTGTAAAGGTAAAGTGCACAGTCATTGACTGGACAGAACAGTTCTGTTTACAGAGCCAAGGCTGTTTATTTTTCTCTGTTGTCCTGGTTTGTTGGAAGCTATTTTAAGTATAGTCTTTTGAAGGATCAGATGTGTAATTAAAGTAAGATACAAATGAGGCGAAAGTTTAGATAAAGCTAAAGTGTTTACAGACTCTTTAAGTTCTTGGAGAGAGAGAGCCTAAATCCTTTA
>NC_056744.1:173936751-174016751 GCF_019279795.1 Protopterus annectens
AGATTTGTTAACCAGGCCAAGTAGGCCCCAGCAATACATGTCTAGCTACAATGAATAAGTGAATCTCTTTCTGCCTCTTGCTGGGGTTTTCCCAACCCTTCCTTCCTTTTTCTGTTGTTGTTTTAAACAGCCAGTATCTCTGTTTCTACCCCTAATGATAATGTGATTACCAAAGCCCTGGCCCTCTTTCATTGCTATGGTCAGTTGTATAAGCTATTTAAATACTTATTCTCTCCCATTGTTGCCCATAGATCAAAATACAGAGTGCCCACCCATCCAAACAGTATTGCTCCTCAGAAACATCCCTTATTATAAATTGTCTATGATGCATTTTAAACTGTTTTGTAGACTTGTAGTGCCTTATTTCGCCTTGCTGCTGGTTTACCTTACCTTAAATTGCCTTATTAGCAGTAACTAGCCAGCTGTTTAAAATACTGGGATAGCACTGCACTTCGTACACTTGTTTTGAGGACTGAGTTTAACCACCTAGTGGCAGTAGGTGGTAGCCTGCTCAATACTAGTTGGGAAAATACGGTAAGGTCTCTGCGTGTAGTTGTTCATTGAGGAGCTCCTTCCCACAGAGATCAAGGATGCTTTGTATCCTCACTTGTGAATCCAAGGTGTTTTTACTGCATCTATAGCCATCCAGGCTGAGATATGGAACTTTACTGTATTTTTGTTCTTGCTAAAGTATTGCTGCTGTTTTACAGCATTTTCAAAGTATTTAAGCAACTGTTTACCTGAAAAATCACTCTTCTTGTCTGTTGGTTTACTGATCTACCTTGATTTAAATCACCTTGCATTCTAGCCAGGGACTTAGCTGTATGATGTTTGTCTGCACTTGAGAGTTGCTTTTGCTGTTCTTTTACATTAAGAATTTCCAGGGTCATCCATCTAGTGGAAGAAGGTGTTTACCTGGTTTATCTTAGTTGGGAAGCACTCTAGGGAGCTCAAAATGTAGTTGTTTATTGGCCACAGGGCATTGGAGTTACTTTTAAGCTTTGTTTCTGTGGCTATAAAGTAGGCATATTTACACAGAGCTGCTCACCATGAAGCAGCAGTTAGCACTACCCTGTATAGTAGCAAATGCTTAGACTGAAAAAGGCATCTAAAGCTACTGATTAAGTCTTTAATCTGTAACACAGTATCACTTTGATAGGAGCTAAACTTAGGGCATGCTGAACAACACTAATAACAGATCATAACTCTACCTAACAGCTAGTCTTAATCTCAGGCACCACACCAGTGATGTCCTATAAAACCAAGTCCCTAAACCATAGTAGACCAACCTTAATACAGGTCCTGACAATATGGTTATACATTTTCCTAATGTCTCCATGGCCGACTTGGTAGATATGGGCATCCTGAGACAATGTAGCAATTGTCACATGTAAATAGGGTTGCCACCTTTTCAAATGGCCAAAGTGGGACATTTTTGATACAAACATCAGATTTTACAGGCCGACACATACCCATGGTCAGTACAAAGGATAGAACTTAACTTTTTTGCCTAAATAAAAACTTATTCTTGTAGCATTTTAGTTGCTTATTCTGTTTCTTATAACATTTAGGTATTTTAGATGCAGAATAACTGTTTTATGCAACTATTACATAAAATATAGGAAATAATTTTGTCCTAAAATCTCAGGACATTTGCCATTTTTACAATTTTTTGTCAGGACACAACTGCCCAAAGAGGGACTGTCCCTCGCAAAGTGGTCCAGGTGGTAACCCTACATGTAAACTTACAACCTTTTAATAATTAAAGAAGCTAGAGCAGCATGCGAGAGATGTACAACACACACACAGTCTACATCCTGCACACATACCATTTATCACACACATAGACCTTCTTATGTTGCGACATTTAAAAGAAACCTTTTCAAACCTCAGAGACCTTCTAAGCCATCTAACAGCAACACCTATCCTCATCGGACACTAAAGCATATACGAAAAGCAACACCTTATACCACATATAAGCCTAGACACAATGGACCCCAAAGAACAAAGCCCATAAGACATGCAAACACTTTACCTAATACTCTTATCATAGGGGATTCTATTGTATAATACTCCGATGTCCCTCTCACCAGGCTAGAAAATGGAAGATAACAGTTCTCTTTCTCGCCTATATGGAGCTATAATCTGTACTATCATGCATGCACTCAGGTTCCTGCAACATGTGCAAATATGATTTTCTCATAGTTCCTCTTTGTGCAAATGACTTAAAACTTACTTCATTGGATTATATGAAAAGAGGCATTATGGCTGTGTCTTAATATGTGTTGCAGACAGGTACATGCCTTGTACTGACAGCATTCTACCTTCACCTAGGATGATGCTATAGTATGAACAGAAAATTATTGGTTTTAACAAATGGCTTAGTTTCTTCTACCAGCCTACCACTCCACAGGATCCAATATCTATCAGCATGGGAGGACATGGTTAATAGGCCTTATTGCGTTGCCAAGGATGTTCTGCGCATATCCCCCCTGGGTTTCTGGATATTGGCTAAAACTTTATCCACCCCCTTATAGCCTTTTTTTAGGCAATGTCAAAATGGCAAAACTACCAACATAGCAAAAGAACAAGAAACATGACAACAAAGCAACCTTAAGGCACTATTGCTCAGTTCTAGGAACCTAAACAAGAAACTCAACACCCAACAAGGTCTCCTCACTCTGAACAATGTAGACATCTGTGCCATTACTGAGACTTGGTTTTAAGCCTCAGAAAGTACACACACAGTGCAAGGTTGAAGTACCTTCTACACAATGAGTCCAACAAGAACACAAACATTGGCTAAAGATGGAGATGTCTTGATTTACATTAGCAACAAATACAATCCAGGTTAGTTAAATAGGATACTTCCCTAGAGTTCATTCATGTCCAAGTCTCCATATTCAAGGTTCTCTATCACATCCTGGTCAGCAACAGGTTACCTGTATACCCAACAAAGCTCATAACTTGTGTCTGGACCTGCTGGAGGCACTCAACGTCTAAACAAACACCCTATTCATGGGAGACTTTAACTATCCCCTCTATAGAATGGGAAATGTACACTTCCTCTAACTCACAGCCACAACATTTCAACATCATCACAAACACCTTGGACCAGAGGGTGTGCACTCTAACCAAATGCCCAGACATACTACTCACCAACATGGCAGAGCACTGCAATCTCCCAATCCTACCACCATGTCATGTCCTCATTAGTGAGGTAGGATCACAAGCCTGTCTCCTTGAAATAAAAATAAACCTGGAAAACCCAAACAAACCAGTAACAGTTAGGAACTATTCCAAAGCTAACTACATTATTTTATGGGACAATTTTTTCAAAATTCAAGGCTCCCACAAACCCTAAAAACACAGCTGCCTATGCTGAATTGTTCACAGAAGCCCTGTATAAACAAGAAAATGGCTGCATTGAGACAGCAGTACCTAACAAAAACAATCCAGATCTAACACCAAAAACAAATCCGACTGATGGAATCCTAATCTTAACAGGGTATATAACAAAAAAAAAGTCCTGGCCAAAATCAGAAATAGCAACTCTCACAGAGACAAGAACCCTCTGAAACTAGGAGGTCTAATAATGTCCAACAAGGCCCATTGTTAGGTCAGAGTAGCCTCTCAGATGAAAAGCAATCATAAAACCATTTTCAGCTGTCTCAGGAACCTTAAAGGTAGCACACAACAGTGTGCAGAACTGATGATAAATGGCAAAACCTTCACTGACCAGGCTGGCATAGCAAATCTTCTGTCTGAAAAATCTATATCTAACTTCACCCACACTCCCCCTATCCCCTGTTAAATCCCTTCTAGCATATCCCTAACTATCAACAGGAGCAAGTCCTGGCAGCACTGGCTAAAACCAAAAACACTGCTTCAGTGGGCCCCAACAATATCCCTAGTTGCATCCAAAATAGCATCAATCATCACCTAGCAGGGCCAATAAAGGCACTGCTCAATCACAACCTCAAAACAGGTTATGCACCAAGTGAATGGACAGACACAATGATCATCCCTCTCCAAAAGAGTGGGCCATCAACTGACCCCATGAACTACTGACCTCTCAGTCTGATAAGTCTATTATGCAAAGCTATGGAATGAATTGTCATGGTAATGATCAACAAGGACACCAGCAATGTACAGACACTGGACCCATCCCTGTTTGGCTTTGTCAAGGGAAGGTACTGCCTACTTAACCTGGTAAACTTCTTTAAGAGGGTCATCAAGTCTACAGATGAGAAAAAAACAGTGCACACTGCCTACCTCAAGCTGATGAAGGCATTCAATACAATAACCCACTCAGGTATCATTGAAAAACTCTCAGAAATAGGTATAAATCCCTACAAAACTCACTGGATTGCTGGCTGACTCACAGATAGGATCCAAGAAGTCAGGACTGGAGAAACCACCTCAACCAGGGCACCAGTCATGATGGTAGTACTCCAGGGCTCCATGTTTGGCCTGTTCCTGTTCAGCATCTATTTCTCAGAAGTTAAGGCTAATGTCTGAAGCCTCTGGCTCACCAAGTTAGCAGATTATTTTAATCTGGAGGATATCATTGATTCCCTCCACAACACTAACATCCTACCCTACAAGAGGGTTTGACCCAAGCAAATGACTGGTGCCACAGCTGCAGATTAAAACTCAGTGTGAAAAAAATGCATTATAGTGCCCTTCAGGAAGCCATCCACCCAAGCTAATTAGTCTATTGATAAAACATACCTAAGAGTCATACCGGTAGTTAGGGATTTGGGAACAGATGTTGACAATATTTGGCCTTTGACCAACATGTAGCCAAGAGAGCAAGAAAATTATTCCATGTTGTCCAACTCATAATAAGGGTATGGCATCCATGTCCAAGGAAATTATAGTATCACTCTACTCAGCTCTTATCAGACCCATCATTATATACAATGCTCCCTTTGGCATGTACCTAGCCAGGAACCTGCAATGACTAGAATGCCCTCAAAGTTTTCTCACCAGGAGAATCCAGGGTATGAATACCATATCCTACACAGAGTGCCTTAAGGCACCATCTCTTTACTCAATCTTCTAAAGGTTACTGAGAGGTGATCTTTATCTGCCATATAAGGCATTTTCAGACCCAGCTCTGACAGACTTCTTGTATATCTGCAAAATAAGCAGCACCAGGAACACTTGCTCCAACGACATGAACTTTGCTTGCAACATAATTAAAACATGCTTTAAAAACTGATATGTGTCTCAAAGGATCCCCACACTATGGAACAGGCTCCTCGGCCAAGTGAAGTGGAGTTCATCCATGACTCTTTTCAAGAGAAATCTTGATCATTTGATGGGAAATCATAAATGAATCCCTGGTCTGACCCCATGTCTCTAATGGACAACAGTTGACAGTAAGTTAACTAATCCAAAACTAACATAGCCCCCATAACCCTTACTAACATAAATCAACCTATAGGCACCCAATGTAGTTAAGGACAAAACTGGGTTGGGTTGTATGGCTAGGCTTGTAAAGGGAAGTAAAAAAAAATACTGTGATAAACTAAACTGGAATATAACCAGTGTCAGTAACAAAACAAAATTCCAATATAGACACGCTCAACTGTAAAACTGTATAGCAAAATCTGATTTTGCTATAAATTGTGCTGTACTTAAATTACTTGTTAGCACTGAAGAAGGGTAGAACCCAGTAGAACCCAAATACTTTGCGTTTATGTGTTTGTACTAATAAATAGTTGCTTGTGTCTATATTGGAATTCTTTTTTATTATAGGCTTGTAAAGGCCCTGGTGGTCGATAGCCTAGTACAAACCATGAAGCTATGAACATAGAATAATATCTTTTCACTTATTGGAATTAGACCTTTTTATGTCAGTAGTTTATATATGTTATAATTGCTATCTGAATTCCAGTTGCCCACTACAGTAAGGTATTTATTAGACAATTTGTTTAACAAAAGGTTTAAACTGATGACAAGATCTACTTAACCTAAGCAGCCTGCATGTAAACAAGGAAGCAAGGTGGGTTTATCCAAAATGAGAGGTGTAAGTGTGAGATGACAAAAATTACAAACTTTGCCTGATGAGATAACTAAAATACCAGAACCTCTCTTAAATAAAATCGGTATCTCATCTTGGTCTGTGTATGTGTGTGAAGCAGAAGTGGCATTAAAATAACTCGTTTTAAGCAGAAAAACTGTTAGATGACATTTGATTTTCTTGAATTAATTCTACATGGCATCAGACTTAAAAGAACAAGTAAATAAATATTTTTTCTCTTGTGAGGGACTTAAACCACATTAAGATCCCAAGGGATGAAATGCAATACCTCAATTATGTAGTATGAATCCTAACCGAAAGGAATTGCCAAACTAAAGTGAATATAAAATATGGCTGTAACAAATATCTGTATTAAAAGCAAAATAGTATGGAACCAACAATAATAGAATTTAGTAGACAAAGAATTTACACCTAAAACCTCCTGTAAACCCATGCATGCCTGATCCCTCAGAAACTGTCTGAGGTATGTTCTAAATGTTACAAGGCTAAAGTGGAGAGTACATCTGTATCCAATATGAAACAAAACAGGACTCATAACTCTATTCAGATTAATAAAATTCCTAATAAATCTATCACCATCCACATTTGCCCTAACCACAGCCTATCTGCAATAACAAAAAAAGCAAAACATAAATCTGCTCTATAAAGCAAAAAAGCAGTATCTCCTTATAGATATAGAGCAAATCATTAAAATAGATGAGGCATAAACTGTTTAAAACTAACAACCACGCTTTCTTCTAGCTAAGAGCAATGGCAGGAGTTGAGATGTAATGAAGTAAAGAGGGTAGAAGTAAATACATATATATTCTTCACCATAAAAAAGGCCAAAAACTATTTTTTAAATAAAGAAAAGGCATTAACTCACTTCTATACAAAGAGATTTGACTAGAGGTTAACTTATAAGATCAGAAGTAAACTTAGGGACTACTGTGTTTCAAAAAAGAATAGGAAATTCTGTAAATTACAATTATTAAAATATGCAGAAAAGGAAAAAGGTGGATATCAGTCTTAATATAATTAAAATACATAGTGATTCCCTGCAAATATGTACTGAATGTTCATGTAAAATAGGGTAATAAAAATGAAAGTTAATACAGAAGTTAAGCACAGAAAATATGAAGTAAAATTAGCACAGTAAATCAGAGAAACAATCGATCAATACAAGGGTCTCTCTTGGGATAACAAAGTAGTGAAATGATATGCTTGAAAAAGTACAGTTGTGTAAGTTGAACTTATCATAACAGTAGATGTTTGAATGATTACTGCTGCAGTACCCTTAGCTATATAGGGTTATATCCTGCCAAGCATATAATGGCCAGCAAGCTTCCAAGCTTCAGGACACCTTCTATACACCCAAACTCTCAAGGCGCTCAAGCTGAGCTGACTAAAAGACAAGTCTGGGTGCAAAGCCCTTCAGAGCTTTCCTGCCAGAAGAAAGAAAGAGGCTGAGCCCTGAAAGGACTACCCTAGGTAGAAGAAAACATAAATGTCCAAACCGTGGCATAAAAAAAACACACCAAAAAATAAGAGGGATGGAGGGAGGGATGGAGCAGCTACTTCAATAATGATAATTCAAACATCTACTGCTAAGGTAAGATCAGCTTACACAACTGTACTATGCTCTTCATATTGATCACTGCTGCAGCAGCTTTAGTTATGTGGATAGAGTACCCTAACTAGCTACATTTGGGAGGTGGAAGGAAAAGAGTCCAGGAACCCCTGGAGAATGGCTGTAGCAAAACTTGATCTGGACCCAGAGAAGGAATCAAGCTTATAGTGCTTTGTAAAAGTATATAGAGGACCAAGTAACAGCTTCCAGAATATTTCTAGAATCCACCCCTTTCCTAAAAGCCATATATGAAGCCAAGGCCCTGGCAGAGAGGGCCTTAACCTTGCCTGGAATAGATTTGTTATGGTGAGTATAACAATAGGTAATATCCTTAGACAACCATTTTAATATACTGTAGTCTATTTTGACACAGACTTTACCATCTTCTTACTTTCATAAGTAATACACAATTGATCTGAAGACTTGAGAGACATAGTTCTGTCAAGATAGTACCTGAGCTCTCTGTGGACATCCAAGGAATAGAGTATTTTTCTTCCTCATTTTAGATTCAGTAAAGACAATGGGGAAAATGGAGAAGGATAGTTTAGCTTGAGGTAAACTTGGATACCATTTTAAGCATAAAAGAATGATTAGTTCTCAAGAAACCCTGTCCCTATGGAAAATGAGCTACTTTTGAATCACCATAAGAGTTTGTAACTCAGATACCCTTCTTGCAGAGGTTAGGGCAATCTGGAAAACTATTTTCCCTGTTAAGAATGTCAAATCAGCCAGATTAGCTAGTTCAAAATGGAGTAAGTGTTAGCTTCTCTAACACAAAATTAGGATTCCAAGGAGGGGCCACCTGTTTACTTGGCAGCCTCTTTGCAAAACCCCTTTCAGGAACATTTTGTCATGAGACTGCTTTGAAACAGGAGGATCTATGGGCAGACATGCTGAAATGTCTGATGAATAAACCTTGATAGAGGAATAAGAAAGGACGTAGGATAGTAACACACAAAAATGTTGTAAAAACAGAGAGCAACTAGGTCTAAATGTGTGCTGGTTATGTATCTGGCACCATCCAGAAGTCCTTTTCCATTTGCTAATATATGATTCTGTAGTAGCAGACTCTCTTGCCTTCATTACCAGCTGCGTATCATCAGTAAACAGATGCTGTAAGGAAATGAGAACTTATCATGCAGGCAGTCAATCGAACGTTATTGATGTCAGGGTGTATTAAGCATCCCTGCTTTGTGTGAGTAGATCCAGTCTGTGAGGAAGCTTGCGGTAATTGCACCTGGCCATTTCCAAAGGAAGGGAAAACTGCAGTTACCTAGGCTAGAAGGGAGTTATAACAATGCTCTTCAGGGATTCCTTCCAATTTTTCAGAAGTACCATGGATATTAGTGGAAAGGGTGGAAAAGCATACAGGAACATTCCTGACCAAAAAAAAGCATCTGTCTTCCAGGCCTTCTTGCACAGTGTCCTGGAACAGAATCTTGTCAGTTGATTGTTGAAATAGGAGACAAAAAGGTCTACCTGAGAAACTCATCACAAATAAATCAAATCTTGGATGACCCTTTGATCTAGTTTCCATTAATGAGGGTCTCCACTGGTCCTGTTCAGCCTGTCTGCCACACAGTTTTGCCCTGAATGTAGGATGCCTGTAGAGTGAGATTGTACTGTGAAGCTATATCCCAAGCTAACATGGCTAGTCTGCAAAGGGGATACAACCTAGTTTCCCCTTGCTTGGTGATGTACCACGAGGCTGTGGTATTGTCTGATACCACTTTGAAGAGGTTGCAGGGACCAATGACAGTTCAGGGTGTTGAGAGTCTTGATCAGGGCAGGCATCTCTAGAGGTGTATGTGCTTGCATTTGTCCTTGGTGTCCTACTCCCATGCACTTTTCTCCCTCCTGAAAACTGCTCCCCAAACAAAGTCCAAAGCATCTGTGATGACTGACTGCTTTGGAGCAAGGATGGAGAAGGGGAGACCTGGATTTAAGGATATCTGTTGTCTCCACCAAAATATTTCTCTTCTCACAAACATCAGCAGTGGGATTTGAAGAGATAAAGGGTGTTGATGCTGGTAACAAAGAGATTTTAGATACCACTCTATCTTTCTCTTGGGAAGTCTTGCCAGGGGTATCAAGAGAATCACAGATGACATGGGACCCAAAATCCTGAGGTATTCCCTCACAGTGACTGAAGTGTGAATGGAAAATCTTAGAAACTGATTTACATAAGCATTCTATTTTTCCTGTGGAAGAAAAGCTGTTTGAACTGAGGTGTCTAGTTGACATCCCAAGAACACAATCCTATGTGAGGGAGTAAAAAAAAAAAACTTTTGACTGTTCTCTTGGAATCCCACCGTATGTAAGACATCTATTACCCAAGAAAGAGAGATCCTGACACTGAAAAACACTCTGCAAAGATAAATAATTGTCTAAATATGGAAAAATGTTGATAACCCTGTAGCCTGCAATGAGCTATAACTGGAGCTAGACACTTAATGAGCAATCTTGGCGTAGCAGAAAGTGCAAAGGTTGAAATAAAGAAATGATATTGTGACCAAGACATACAAAACCTTAAGAAACATCTGAAGTTTGGATGAATAGAGATGTGAGGATAAACATCTTATAAGAACACTGTTATCAGGAAACTTGAAATAGGAAGAAGAGGTAACATAATTTTTGAATTAGGGCACTGCCACAAACAGGTTTAGTAAAGAAAGTGGTCCTGAAGTATTTTTTTTCTTTGGCACTAGGAACATCCTGGAATAAAAACCCTTCTCCACTTAGGAAAGAGGAAATGATTCTATCAAATCTTAGGACAGCATGCGACGAAAAACAAGTGGAAGCAATAGAGGCTGATCAGGAGGATGAGGAATGACCTTCTGGAAAGTAAGAATTTCCTCCAACTGCCACCTGTAATCTTGATGAATGATATTCAGAACCCATTTGTTTGAAGCAATCTGTTGCCAAAGAGTAGAAAAATAAAAAAAAAGGAAATTAAGGCTTTCTGAATGAAAAAGAGGTCCAGGGTGGGAGTGGGTCGCAAGGTCTCTTGAACAGTCAGTCAGTTATATTGGGTTGTGCTTGGTTTGGGCAGATTAGAGACTTCTTTACGGAACTCCCTTGCCATTCGTAAATGTTTATTTACCTGAATTCTGTTGAGAATGTTTATACTGTTTTCGGCCAAAACTGGAAAAGGGGAAAGAAAATCTCTTGAATAATTCAGAAAAGGAGAGCTGAAAAATCATGAGAGCTTCCATGGATCATCTTGCCCCTTTCATCTCACGTTTTGATCATCTCTGCAGCACAGGGCCCAAACAGTAAATCTCTGTCCAAGGGAGACTTTAAAATGTAATTCTTAATATCACTTTGAAGGTTCTAAGAATGCAGCAAGGCAAACCTCCTTACAACAGCACCAGTGGTCAAAGCCTTGAAAGAAGTAGCAAAAGAGTGATAGAATACACTGCAAACAATGAGTAGCCACCTGTGCAAAAGAGGAACTAAATGATTTAATGCTAATGTTTCCTCACAAGAAGAAACTGCAGATAAAACATTCAGTATACTTTCACAATTTGTCAGAACAAGTTTTAACATACGAATGTGACAATTCAAAATTCTGAAAACCAAAGTTACAAAGTATAGACTTTTTCCCAAAGTTATCAGTACTTTTCCCAGACTTAGCAGAAAGAGCAGGATTGGAATTAGCTAAGTGCTTAGCAACAGTGCTGTCAACTAAGGCTATAGCTGTTGGCCAGATTTGTGAATATTGTATACAAAATTAAAAGACTAAGGAATCGTATACATCTTATCTGCCTTTTTAAGAGCAGCTGCCTGACAGACAGTAGCACACACACATCCTCTAAAGCTGACAGAACAGAAGGAATGGATATAGGTTCTGAAATATCATTCTGCAAAACTAATAGCATTTTCTGTGGGACCGAGAAACCTCAGTGCTTTTCCAATGAAAACACTAACACATTCTATCAAGAGTCACAGAGAAAAAAGACACATGGGGAATAAGACACTGAGCTCTCTTCTGAGTCTGAATTAGAAATCTGAAGAAAAAAAATGGAGTCTGTCTATGCATCTTCCTGTTCAGATTCAGGATTTTGAATTTCTTTAGGAAAAGAGGAATTCCTCGCTACCATATAAGATGTATCAATAGCTTAAATTAAACCCTGAGCCAAACCCCATAAACTACTCATTTGCAAAGAAAATTGAGGAGTAGATACATGCTTGGTTTTCTGTTTCTTTTTGACAGGAAAATGAGGTGAACTGTGTTACTAATGGCAACAGCTACTTCCCCAGGAATGAGCACAGCATTCTGGCACAACAGGGAAAACTTCCCTGTTCCTTCTCCCAGGACTGACAAAAGTGTCTCTCCCTTGCCCACTTAAGGAACTCCAACAGCCTCAGAGGATATGGCTAACCCCTGGCCATAGTGGCTGTAGGTCCTACGCCAGAGAGATCCGGGGTAAAAGATGAATGGTCTGAGGCACAGGTGTAGCCAGTGAATTCCATTTTGTACTCTCAGATTTATATGTATGGGTTTTTGGAGGAAATCGCTAAAAAGGTGATTCCACAATGGGATATTCTCTGTTCTGGCTCTTTTGATCTTTTAACACGTTATCAAACAGTGCTGTGAATTCTCACATGCTTGGTACATATTTCAACTGTAGACCAAATATAGGAGAGATCATATTTCACTTCAGTGAAATGAAAGGTCACTTTCTTTCTCTTGAGTTTAATCTCTTTCTGAGGTGTAAAAAGAGCAAAATCATTTCTTTTGAAGTCTGAACCTCATGTGTTTAATCTTTCAGGTCTCGGTGCCAGAAAATTATTTTGGGCAGTGCAGACTCAAAGCAGAGCACCAACTATATAACAAAACTCTAATTCTAAAGAGACTCATTGCCCAGAAATAGTTCAGAATAGCAACAACTGTAATACAGTAGACTTCTGGGTAATCTCTGCCTTTTAACATTAGCTAAACAGAAGATAGCAGGTAGCAATAAAGCTGTTAGGAAACCATGTACAAAGTGCTCTTCACTTACAGCTCACCATCTTAGAAGTTTCAGATAGGTAGATTAGTTGTATTACTTATTCTGATATCTTTCTCCAAATGTTCTGGTAGATAAGATTTTCTTGGTCAGCCATCCCCATATTCTATAGGAATGCACACAATCCAAATCAAGGTTCAAGCCGCTGCCAATGTTACAAAAAAATTGCAACTATCAGACTGAATACAGATAGGTTCCACAATGAGTGGACAAAACTCAGTGCACAGAGGATCAGAATCTCCAAACTGTATCCAGTGAAAAATAAAGGCTCAAAAACACTTTGTGTGTTTTTTTTTCCTGCCAGGCGACAAGATCTTCTGCACTCCAGATGTGGAGCAGAAGCTCCCACCCCCCCAAAACTTATATATACTAACGCCGCTGTTGCGCCAACTTAAAGAAGGGAGAAATTCCCACAGGAAAGTTATCACTTCTGGCAGAAAACTTGCCGAACGTGATTTCCAGTGAACGGATTCTGATCATCAGCAAGCTGAACTTTCGACAGCTGAAGCTTAAGAGTTCAGTCTTTGACCACCAGCAAGGTAATGATACAGGTTAGCTGGCTGACTTATGAATAGAATGGTTTATAGCTGAGAAAATGTGAATAGTTTGGCTCCATAAATATAACTTATCTCCGGTAAGGCATGGTTAAGTACTTACTGGGTAAAGATATGGTTGGAGAAATTGCAAATACAGATGTATTCAACAGCTCTGTGAGTTACCTGTTCATTGTTATTAACAGTGGGCATACACATGACTGGATGACTGCAATTTGACTGGCATTAGATTTTATTGATGCAAATCAGTTCCCATTGAGACAGAAGATGTCATAAAAAGTAAAATAGTTTATATGATTCTTTAGTAAAACAAAGAGAAAATCCAAAATATTGGCAACTATTTCTGAGAGCATTACATGGTGAGGAAGAGATGAGGAAGGGAGGACACCGCTACATTTCTTTTTTTAATGTTCAAGTCTGGTGCCTCTTACCATCTGTCATCAGCCACACTGCAATGTCCTCCACACTGTTTGTATCATTTATAGTAGCATAAACATTTATGCATTGAAATCACATCTCAAAAAAGACATTTTATTCCTCTGAGAAATTATGAAAGAAATTAAAGAAAAGCAACACATTTTACTGAACCTACTTTTATTAAATTGTATTACTATTACTGTAAGAGTTAATTTGGGAAAATTATCTAAATACTAAATCAAAGCCCAGATTCTCAGATGGACTCATAACCATTCAAGTGAAAAAGTATTTAGCAAAGATTTCATTAAGAAATATTATAAAGAAATTGCAAAGCAATGGAACAGATAACAACCACTGAAACACAGAATGACACATGTATTTAAAGGCAGACAATACAGGCTTTCTGTATCTTTCTACCATCAAGGAAATGTCATACAATGCTAAACTCTAGATCAACTGAATGAAATACAGAAAAATGTACACACTGCTTCAAACATGTTGTCTTTGAGTCACCTACTTGTATTTTCTGAACTTGAAATTTTAATGTTTGTTCAGGTAACAAACACTCACACTCTTACCTACCATACCTCCTCACTAACTCCACTCCTGTGACCTCCCAGGCAGGCACATACTCACAGGTACACTCACACATACAGGTATATACATACACATCTGTACAAACTTTCCAAAGCTACCTGGTCACTTATCTCCCCATCACTTACCTCTACCATGAAAGATGAACACTGGCTTTCGGCCGTGTTCATTAACATGAGCAACTAGGAGTGGCTGTGCTAGTTTATGCATCTGAACAATTCTCTGAATCAAGTAGCTGCATAAATGCTGTACTACAGACAGTTTGAGGCTTATGACTCTCTGTCCTCAAATGCCATAGAGACAGCGATTCTTGAGAACTAATCCTGCTTGTAAGCCTAAAGTGGTTTCTGAGTTTACTATAAGCCAAACTTTCCATCTCCCTGCATTCTTCCCTTAACCTAGAAATGAAGGAGAAAGGATACTTCATACCTTGGATGTCCACAGACAGCTCAGGTACTATCTAGAGAGAACAAAATCTTTAAAAACTTCTCATTAGTTGTTAATTTATTGCGAGGATTATGAACCTGCGTCAAAGTGGACTATTTTCAAATGGTTGTCTCAGGCTATTACCTTTTGTTATTCCTACCATAACATATCTACTCTAGGCGGGTCTATATTATAACATCGAAGTCTAAAAACTTCGAATGTTATAATATCGAACCCATTCAATCAAAAAACCAGAAAACCGAACAGTCAGAATAGCAGATTTTTTCTCAGGGAAATAATTTGCTGTTCCAACAAACATACACACAACTCAAGCACACCAAAATAAATAATCCACACACATACACTTCACAAAACCCTACACTAAACCAGACATACACCACTAGCTATCCACTTAGCTTAACCCAACCCTAACCCTAAGGTCCCTAACTATCGAACACTCACCCTACCCGCTCCCTAACCCTAACTCACCTACCCCACCCTAACCATCACGTCCACACAATTGCACATTTACCTGACCTGCGCCCTAACACTAACCCACCTAACCCATGCCCAGTCACACACTCATCTTCATTCGCACACTTACCTTAATCCGGTCCTTAACCTTCGCTTCACAGTTGAGGAAATAACGAAGCTGCAGAAACGGCCCACTGTATACTTTCCCTAGGAAAGTATTCAGTGTTCTGCAGCTTTGCTATTTCAAGTATTCACTCTACTGGGTTTGATATTATAACATTCAAAGTTTTTAGACTTCGATGTTATAATATAGACCCCTCTAGGCAGGGTCAAGGCACATTCTACCAGGGTCTTGGCCTCATTTATTGCTTTTTAAAAAGGGTTGGACTCTAGAAGTATTCTAGAAGCAGCAAATTGGTCCTGTGTACATACCTTTATAAAGCACTACAAGCAAAACTCCTTCTCTAGGGCTAGGTTAGGCTTTGCGAAAACCATTCTCCAGAGGTTTCTTGCCCCTTTTCATCCACCTCCCACTTGTTGGAAGCTATGGTAATCTACTCATATAGCTTAGGCTACTGTGGCAGTGATCACTATGATAAACGTAGTACAGTTGTGGAAGTAAACCTACCATAAGAATAGATGTTTGAATGATCACTGCTGCATAAGCCATTCCCGCCCCTCACCCCCCTTGATTTTTAGTATGTGTTTTTTATGCCAGGGTGTGGTATTTTTTTGTTGTTGTTGTTCTCAGCAATATCCTCTCAGGGGTCTGCCTCCTCTCTCAGTTGGCACAAAAGCTCTGAAGGCTTGGTACCTAAACCATTTGTTTAAGTCAGCTCAGTTTGAGCTGAATTAAGATTTGAGTACGTGGAAGGTGCCCTGAAGCTTTGGAAGCTGGCCAGTTGATATATCTTATACATAATATCACACATACAACTTAGATTATTGCAGCAGTGATCATTCAAACATCTACTGTCATGGTAATTTAACTTAAACAATTGTACTGTATTGTTTGGAGTCTTTGGCTATGCCATTAATGCAGTGAGATTACACAGATCTTTTACAGTGGAATTCTGAGTAACATCATAGAGAAGTAGTCAATGGTACCATTGGGTTTTGCTCAAACTGTATAAAAAAGGGAACTCAGAATTGTAGAGCTTCATTAAAAACCACACTGTTGCTTTCATCTGGTCATTGTTTGGGTACCCAGTATGGCATGGAGCCATTTATAACTCTACAAGTTCAGATGGTGACTGTGCTTATTTTTTGGGGAAAAAGATGGTCGTTGACAAGCTGGGAAAAAGCTGGGTGCTCTAAAGTGTAATAGCATATGTGATAGTGCAAAAAATAATGAGAGTTTGGCAGACAATATGATTTGTTCTTTACCACTACATTGACAATGGTTAATTTTATCAGATAATTTATTAGTTGCAATGATCATCAGTACTTGGGGTGATAACTACGCAAGATTTACTTAACAGTATCACATTCCAAGAAACACATTCATAAGGAAAAGAAAACCTGTGTTAGTGGATCATTTATATCAGTTATAGGTCATGAGATTTCCATAATCACTTCAAAAGGTGTAATAGTGAAAAGCAATGTGTACAAATGTCCTTCTTACTGATGGCCCTTAATGCAATAACAGAGAATGCCAATCGTGTTGACATACTGATGTTAACAGAAATTCCACTGTCACAGCGTAGCTCACCTATCACATGTCATTCAAACAATACTTCATCAAAGAGCAAGGTAAACAAAAGCTGTATATCTCAAATAACATTTACACCTCTTTATGGTGTCCAAATGAAGAGATGATAAGTCAGCAAGCAAGCAAGGGGTAGTATTGCTGAAATTGAATTCATCCTCAACTTTTGGTGAGTACCTTCAATAGGTGGACCCTCTTTTTGCAAAATCTCATCAAGATGACACTGATATATTGACTGTATTTATACAGCATATATCATGGACAGAAGTAGGTTAAAAACAAACAAAAAAAAAGATCTGGGTGCACAAGACCCAGTATAAAAAAGTGTCTAATCCTGGTAGGCACACTGGTGCCAGGACTGGAAAAGATGACAATGTAGAATTCTCAAAATACAGAAACATTCCTACAATGGGGCCAGGCAGGCCCAGGAGGGAATGCCCCCTGTTGTAGAAGGAAGTAGTAGCCCATAAAAATCACAAAAACTGACATGACAAAGAAGAGCCATAAAGCAATAAAGTGGACTATTGAGGATAAGAAAGAACATGTGCATTGTTACTATTATGCAAAAAGCCCAGAATTTCCAGACTCAAGATATACAAAACGATTAAGAGAAAAATTACAGGAAAGAAAAATACTTCCACAAGAAAAACTGTCAGAAGCTTCAAATGAAAATTTGTGTTCACTAATACAACAGATTTGTGAAAAACAGTATACAGATCAAGAACCTTTGATATATTTAGAAAAAGAAGCATCTGAGGAAGTGCGAACATATAACAACAAAACCAAGAGATATTTGAAAAGTATAAGAAAGAAATATGGACATGGGAAAGAAAGAGAGATTTGATATGGTGCAGTATTTATGCAAAGGAGAAAGCCAAATTAATCAATATAAAGAAGGCAGCCCCAAAGATACTTGAAGAGAAATACAGGCAAATGCATTCTGGATATGAAAAATTTCACAATAAAAAAAATAATATCACAAAGATGGAACGTAGAAAAGAAGATTAGTAAGTAGACATTAAAAATAGAAGTTGAAGTTATGGAGTGCCTGCGAAGTGAAGGATTTGATGTGGAAGGTCTAACACAGGTTACATCACAGCATGATGGAGTGAGTCCCCAAACTAAGGAGAAGCAGGAACATCAGGAAATATCTGAAGAAGAAATATGGACAAGGGAAAGAAAAAGAGATTTACTGTGGTATAATATTTATGCATAAGAGAAAGCAAAACTAACCAATAAAAAAGAGCAGCACCAAATATATTTGAAGAGAAATATAGGCAAAGGAATCTGGAGATGGAAAACTTTACAATACAAAGAAGACAAAGAGGAAAAGTAGAAAAGGAGATTAGTAATGCAGAAGTTAAAGAAATAGAAATAGAGGTTATGGAGTACTTGCAAAGTGAAAGATTCAGTGTAGAAAACCTAATTCAGAAAGCATCAGAAAGCACCACAGCAGGATAGAGCAATGGATATCCAAATTAAGAGGAAACCAATGGAGCAGGAAACAATTGGTCAGGCACCATGTGAAGATAATTTGGAGCCTTCTGTAGGAAACCAGTATAAACATTTACTTGAAGTTAGACAACAAGGGAAGGAACAGGAAACTGTGGAAACTCTGAAGAAGTCAATGTTGAGGAGTGATAGGCCAGTAATTTCCCATATGACAGAGCAACAGATGGCACATGATGAATTTGAAGAGAATGTGCCACAGGAAGATGCTATAGAACCTTCTACAGACTGCCCGCAGGAAATGGAAAACAAGGGATGTGCCCTTAGTTTTGAAGAAAATGAGCTAAGAGAAGAGTTGCTTGATTTAATAGACATAGATAGATATATTAAGATCAATGAAAGAAATAGACTACAGAAAGTTAATAAAACCCAAAAAGTCAGAAGTCTGATAAAAGAAATTAATGCAGTAATTAGGACTGTTCATAGAGATGCATTCAGAAGTAAACAGGATACATTATTGTGCAGCTAAATTAATAACTGATAAAGTTCTACCACAAGAACACAGGGTAGTGAAGGAAAGGAAGGGGAGAAATCGAATACTATCATGGAAATATTGAATAGAGAAAATTATAAAGCAGTTAAGACAAGAAGTGTCATTGTTAGTAGATTATAGAAGAGGGAACAGATTAAGAATGGTAGATGTGATAAAAGCAATGTACAGTATTAGACCAGACCAGGATCTATCATGCACTATCGCAAATAGCAAACTAACCATTTCAGTAGAAGCAGAAAAACTTAGAAGATATTAAGATAAATAGAAAGCAAAAGTACAAAGTAAGCAATTTATTGATGACCCAAGAAAGTTTTATAGACAATTGATAAACAAGGTAAAAGGAATTGAAAGGCTGTAAAAAAAAAAGATATAGATACATTTTGAAGAAGTATCTATGAAGATCCTGTGGAACATAACAAAGATGCTAAATGGATAGAAGAAGTTAAAGAAAGAATAAGAAGTTTAAAGGCACAGGGTATGAAATGGGATAAAGTAACACCTATGGGAGATTGAAACAAAGTTAAGAAAAGCCTCTAACTGGAAAACCCCAGGCCCAGATGCAGTACATAACTTTTGGCTGAAAGTATTAACACTTTTGCACAAAGATTTAGCCATGAGTAAGATCTATTTATATGTGCACCCTGAACAGACACCAACCTGGTTAACAACAGGAAAAACAATGCTCCTACTTAAGAGTGAACTTGCAAACTACCCTAAAATTTATAGACCAATAACTTGCTTTCTAACAATGTATAAACTATACACAAGACTTGATGCCAGCGAAGTTTTTATTCATTTAGAAGAAACCTCAATTATGGCAGTAGAACAAAAGGGCAATAAATGAAAGTCATATGGAACAAAAGATCATTTGTTGTTAAATAAAGTCATTGTGGAGAACTGTAAAAAGGGGAAGAATATAAGTATTGCATGGAATGATTACAAAAAAGCATTTGATAGTATCCCACATTCATGGATAAAAGAGTACTTAAAAATGTATAAGATACACCCTACACTGATCAACTACATTACAGCAACTATGAGACAGTGGCAGACCACTCTGCAATTAAGCCATGATAAAGGACAATTTATTCTCCTAGGGATAAAAATTCAAAGGGGGGTATTCCAGGGTGACTCTTAGTCACAGCTGCTATTCGGCCTTGCCCTTAACCCATCAAGCTGTCTACTTAACAGCTTAGGCCACGGCTATAATTTGGTTGCTAGAAAACAACAAAGTGTAAAGACTTCTCATCTTCTCTTTGTCGATGATTTAAAACTGTATAGCTCATTAGATGAGGAACTGAAAGTACAACAGCAATTTGTCAAAACTTTTTCAGATGATATAAGAATGTCATTTGGTCTTTATAAATGTTCAAAAGCAACCTTTAAAGCAGGAAAACTGCAACATAAAAAAAAACATCAGTTTGGGACAAGAATATAGCATAAAAGAACTTGATCAAGAAGGAGTGTATAAATATTTGGGAAGTGATGAAGGATCAGCAATAAAACATGAACAAATGCAAATAAAATTTAGTAAGGAATACTTCAGAAGACTTGATAATTAATCCTGAAAACAGCACTGACATCTAGGAACAAAATCCAAGCTATAAAACAAATTTCTGTTTGTGTCCTAACTTACAGTTTTGGAGTGATTGACTGGCCCCAAAATGTGTTGGATAGATTAGACAGATCACCCATTACATTCACTATTACACACAATTTATTTACTTTCTCATAGATACTTATGAGGATTTATATTTACATTTATAGTTTACATCTTCATATGCATATTCACATGTCAACTTGTGTACTTATTTTATTTATATACATTTTTTATACATTTTTTATATATATACATTTATTAAATATTTATTAAATATTTATTATATTATATATTTATATTTACATTTATATATTTATATGTATATGCACATTCATACTTACATTTTACATTTTACTTTTATGCATTTATTGTGTAAAATATAATATATCACTAGCAACAATTTTAATCTAAACAATTAACAACAATGATACACCAACAGTACTTTTAACTTTCAACTTTTAACTTTCTTTATTTCTTGTACATTGGTTTTTGTGCGTACATTTCCTTTGGCATACATGCTTTTTATGTATTTCTTATTGTAGCATGTATTGCTCAACCATGTAATATGCCTTTAAAAAGGTCAATTTGAATTAATTACTAATTGATGGTTAATTGGACAAGCACTTAGGTGCATATTTAAGGTTTGCATCTCATGGAATTTTTAGATTCTGATGAAGTCCAGTATTTTTCGGACGAAAGCGCGCTCAATCTAATAATGGTTCCTTTGGAATACCAATTTTAATGGTGTTGTTTGCTGCTGGTTGCTGTGTTTTGAACTGTTTTTAGCAATAAACAAGCTTTTTTCACTATCGGTGGTGGAATATTTGTTGCAGTTGGAGGAGAACCCTTTATTGGACAAAACAGCGGATTGTTTGTGCTTTGGTGAACTTTGTGTTTGGAGGTGGTTTGGTGATTTAGATTAGACAGTAAAACAAGAAGGATACTTCATGCTCACCAAATGATTTATAAAAATCAGAGCATACTAAGATGATATATTCCCATTCCGAAGGAGGGATGGGCCTCCTTGAAATTGATTACATGTATAGATCTGCAATCATGGGATTCCACACATATCAGCTGACCTCACAAGACCCAAACATAGTGAAAATTATTTAACATGAGGAAAATAAATCTAAAATGACTTCTATGCTTAATCTAGCAGAAGCATATAATCGTCAAGTAGGAATGGAAATCAAACCAGATGCAGATAAAAATCAGGCAGACACTGAATGTGCCAAAAAAACAAAAGAAAGAATATAAGGTGAAGGACCAGATGAGAAGGCAAGAAATGTGGAAAATGCATATAGTTGCAAGTATAGAAAACTTCTGGAAGAACCTCATGTTGATCAAGAACAAACACAGGAATGGTTAAGGAGAGACAAATTCAAATAAAGAGATGAAAGGTTAATATTGGTGGCCCAAGATAGTGGGCTACATACACATTGGTTTACAAAGTCCATTGAACATGTGAGAGATGCAGACAAATGTAGGTTTTGTAAAACCAAACTGGAAGCAGTCACACACCTCATTGCTGGTTGTGACATACCAATGGCAGAAGGACTGTATACTAAAAGGCATAGTAATGTAGCAAGACTGTTGCACTGGGGATTGTGCAAACATTATGGTATTGAAGTGGCTGAAAAACACTGGAAACATGAGCCACAAAGCACTATAGAAAATGAAGAATTCTACATCACATGGGATCATCTATTACCAACAGTTCAAAAGATAGATGCTAGAAAATCAGATATAGTGGTCCAAGAAAAGAAGACAAAAGTAGCATTGATCATAGAAATCGCCACAACCAGTGACTACAATGTCTTGCATAGAGAGCGACACAAAAATCATAAAATATCAAGATTTGCAGGCGGAAACGATAGCAATGTGGAAGAAAGATACCCAGACAGTTCAAATAGCAGTAGGAGCAATGGCTCTTATAAAAATAATCTACAATTGTATTTAGATATGCTACCAATACATGTAACTCCACACAAATTGAAGAAGGAGTCAATACTGGGCACATTGCGGGTGCTTCGAAGAGCACTTTTGGCTGACATCAAGGATTGAAACAATGCTAATTTTATGAACTTTAATCGTAATTTGATTAAGGAATGGGGTCCATTCCCATCATGGTATTAGAAACATAAAAGATTTGAAAAAATTAAAGGACTGACTCCATAACCTGAAAAATATATAAGAAAAATATATTTTTTTCCATAGAGTAAGGATGGAAGGGATATCCTCCCGCACTCTTCACATGCTATTTATTCATTAATCCATGACATCAATGATATATGAAATCATCGGGAAAGGTGTGCGTATAATTTCATTTTCCCTTAGGCTTTGTGACCTCACATTTATAAAGTATGGAAAGCAGCATCCATAAAAAATTAGCATCTTCATCTGATCTTATATATACATCTATCTATCTATCTATCTATCTATCTATCTATCTATCTATCTATCTATCTATCTATCTATCTCTCTAAGTAGCTATCTATATAGGAGTCTACTTCTAATAATTGAAAGACCATTTACTCAAAGACTACTTTACTGAACAATCATAATACTGCATTTTTTAACAGGATAAATATGCACTTGGACACCATTGGATGAAGAAACACACCACAGTATGTCAACCCTCCAACTAAATATACCTGCTCCAGGATCATACTACAGTGGGATATGTGGCACATATACTACGTGGCACACCTCATCACTAAGGGCTTTTCATCCAGAAAAAAGGAGGTCACTGTCCCACTGTACTCATCCCTCATTAGACACATTATAGAGTATAACGCCTCATTTGGTATGTACCTCACAAGACTTCTGCAACAGCTGGAAAGGCTGCAGAAATACCTTACTAAAAGAATAACAGGCTTAAAGCAGATGCCATATGCTGACCATCTAAAAAAACTCCAGCTATACTCTGTGGCATATCATCTTCTCAGAGGTGATCTCTGCTTAACATACAAGGCCATGTCAAACCCTGAGCTGTTGGACATGCTCCACTTAAAGAAATCACAATCCCTCAGAGCCACACGCTCCAGGCATCTAAACCTTGTCATCACAATGAACAAAACATGCTGGAGGGATAGGTTCCTGACCCAGAGACTCCCCATACTCTGGAATAGACTGCCCATACATGTCAAGCAGAGTGCCTCCTTGACCCTCTTCAAAAGGAACCTTGATGATTAGATGGGAGATAGGAAATTCAACCCGGGGATCATGTCAGTCACCCTACTAGACAGGGGTCCAGGGAAGTAAACATTGTGGGAAGAAATATCCAGGGAATTGTTATGGCTAGGCTTGTATAGGCCCTAGGGACGATAGCCTAGTACCAACCTATGAACCTATGGAAAGGGCAAATGTACCCATGTTGGCCAAGTGCACATTTATCCAGTTAAAAAATTCAGTAATGTGAGCATTTGGTAAATTAACAGTTTAGTGTTGTTGTCTTGGTAAAGTCATCTTTGGGTGAGTGGTCTTTCAATTATTAGAAGTAAATCCATATATATATATATATATATATATATATATATATATATATATATATATATATACACACACACACACACACACACACACATATATATATATATATATAAAAAAAGGTTTGGGCGAAAAGGGCTATAAACCCAAGTTTCACAAAGACTTTGCCCATAGAAACTACGCTTTTTCCCTGGTTGGCGTAGCTATTAGCACAAGACGTGCCCATAGCTACGCCGTCCCGCTGCATATAAATACAATCATCATATACAAAGATGTTATTTTCCAATATCACTTCAATAAACATAACTATAAGATCTACATGCTGTTCAGTATAAGTACTATGATTCAATAAATAGCGCTTAATAGCGATGACGCCTTCCTCGTTTGGGATAACAGTAAACAAAGATTGTACATCTAAGGTTACAAATATAGTGTCATGCGTCATAGGATTGTGGCTGAAATGCTGATATAAATCCATCAAAAATTGCTTGGTGTCTCTAAGTACACATGTATTCTGATCTACAATAGGTCTTAAGAATGTCTCTACATATAAAGACAATGGTTCAGTGCTCCACCCACCTCCAGAGACAATAGGTCTCAGAGGTGGGTTGGTGGCATGTTTATGTATTTTAGGTATCCCATTAATAATAGGTATTAAGGGATGTTCTACAAGCAAAAATTTTTGCAACTCAGTATCTATTATATTACTTTTTGCTAAGTCAATTATCATTTCACGTAACTTAAATTTAATATCTATTAAAGTTTGTGGAAAAATAATATTATAATATTTGTCTACACTCAACATTTCCTTCATAGCTCGATTGTAATGGTCATAGTCCATTATTACAAGTGGGCCTCCTTTATCAGCTGGCCTAAAGATTATATTATTATATGATCTTAGTCTTTCAAGGGCTTTCCTCTCATTATATGTAAGGTTATTATATCTATTCTTAAAAAATCTATGTTTATGAGAAAATATTTGGTATATGTCATCCTCAACTAACTTGTAAAAAGTTTCTACCAATGGATGGTTAGTTGGTACATAATCACTTAGTTTCTATAAAGGTGGTTGGGAAACCAAGTTATGGATACCAAATTGATGCTTCAACATTACATTTCTGGTAAAAATTTTTATATCATTCAAAACTTGTGTCAACTTACTATTGTTAGTAGGTATAAAATTAAGTCCTTTGTTCAAAACACTAGTCTCATATTGATCTAAAACTATACTTGAAATGTTCCACACCAAATTATTCTCTATTGATTCCACATCTTCTTGAGTGTCTGTTTCGGAATTCTCTCTGGTGACAGCTTTCTCTTCTGCTTCTGTCGTCCCCGACTCAGGGATCGATCTCTTGTATCCCCTCTCCCCACTGATATGGGAAGAGGGAAGATGGGAAAAATTGTTCCAGAAGTAGATATATTATTCATCTCAGCATGTGTTCTAGTACTAACTGGAATTTTTGGACGAACATCCGGTAGAGAAGTGGATGAACATGAATGTACACGATGGGTAACATTTTCAGTACCACTAGATAGCAAAGATTATCTTCAGTAGCCTGAGATGTAATTGCTGGATAAGTTATAGGCATATTGGATACCAGCATTTGCGAACTACTGGGAGGACCAGGAACCTGTACTGAACCAACAGAATTCTCATCTGATCTAACTGTAGAATTCTGTAAAGGTGTTGTTGATATTGTCGGTAACACTTCTTGTTGTTTACTTTGAAATGCGTGCCTGATTATAGGCTCTGTTCTGGGACAAGTAAAGACATGTGATTGGCGAAAATCACGTATGTCTCTCTCTATTTTATTCTTCTTCTGCATTAATAAATGTCTCTCATATATGCAAATGCCATCCAAGATGTTATTTAAGGCAATAATATTGAAATCACATTATTTTGTATATTATGGCGTTTGTATAGTGAAGTATTCAGCACAGAGGGACTGGTGACTTGGGCTATAACAACGCAATTTTCAGCTGTAACATGTAGGCCTATATACACTGAACAGGTAACGTATTCCATCCCTTGATGTGTGAAAGGTTTATTGTAGAGATAGTTGTGCTTGGCAGCTGCCAGCATAATCATACCAGTATGGGAATAGAATATTTGCAAGTAGATATTCTGTAGCTGAAAGGCTAATAAATAGAAGTCTAGGCAAATAATGGAAACCTCCATTGTAATAAAATTACTCATAGTTTCATAGGTAAATACTAGGCTAGCAGTCTTTATGGATCATTTCAAGCCTATCCAGTTTCCATTTTGAAGCTTGATTTAAACATGTCTCATTTGGTGTTAGATTGCTGTTATCTATTTCATGGTTGATAACTGACGATTACCCTAGTGAGAATAATTGGGATCATATCATACATGATTTGAGGGTACAGGTTACGTTACTGCACATAATAAATAACTGTATGTTTCGTTAGTGAAAATTAGCTGTAGATGATGGTCACTGTTGATGTACAACCCCAGTCCTAGGTGTAAAAATGGGAAAATGTAGTTTGTAGATGCAGAGATGGATGGATGGATCCTTCATTAAATATATGCTAGTGCAAAAGCTAATTGTAATAATTACAATATATCCCTCATTTTTCACCCATTATTTTTAGCTTTGTCTACATATCTTGTGCTATGAACTGTTGCAAGCTTTTAATAATGCCTGAGATACCTATTATGTTAATAAAAAAGTTGCTACATTAATTTATTGGTTAAAATATCAGGTTAACACTGTTGTTGACCATGTCAGGGATGCAGGGTTTAAATTCTGCCTTGAGCTGAAAGTCATGTGGTTAGTGAGCAGTTAGGTTTATACATAATTTTTTTCAGCTTTTATGTCACATTCTCCCTGGGGTCTAGCTGTGGCACAGAGACTAATATCCTCTATCTGAGGTGGGAGGGTATAAGGTTTAAATCATTGTAAGTGCTTCTAAAGCAAGCTATAAAGGGTATCCCCAGTGTCTAATCTTTGTCTCTACGACTCAAATCATCTTAATTTTTTAACACATGTCTTTAAAGAAAGTTATAAAGAGTATCCTTGGTGTCTAGTGCTCCCCCAAAAGTGTGCCATTAAGGCACTATATGTTAGAGTACTGCCTAGTGACTAGTATTTCTCCCCTGATCCTGTGCCATTAAGGTATGAGCTGTAAAAGTAATTCCCAGTGGTTAGTGTCTTCTCTACGTTGTACCATTAAGGCACAATCTGTAAAAGTTATCCCTGGTGGTTAGTGCTCCCCCACTCTTGCAGGATTTCTTTATTAGTATAGGGAAGTGTGCATGGTACACACACACACACACACACACATACAAACACAGACACACGGGTGCACACACACAGATGCACACACACATCGCAGCTTTCCTTGGCAGCACACACACACACACACACACACACACACACACACACACACACACACACACACACACACACACACACATATGCACACATACTTACCTACCCTTACCCTTTCACTAAACTCTTTACTGTAAGCCCAGACAGGCACACTCATACATACAGTTAAACATGCAGCAACACAAATACATACATGTACACACCCAGCACTACCTGATAATGAATATCGCCATCACTTAGCACTTGCCTCTGCTATGATGGATTAACATAGGCTTTTGGCCATGTTCATTAACATGAAGGGCCATGGGTAATCGAGGTAATGAATGCAGCCAAGAGATTCTCTGAATCTCCTGGTTGCATAAAGGCCTTAGTGCATTCAACTCAATGGCAGAGCACATGGCTAATTAGCATACAGTTCTCCCTTCAAATGCATCATTAGCATATAGCATGGCTGTGGAAGCAGCCCACCATGTTGCTGCACATCATCATCCTGTGGCAATATGGTAGGTCTGGGGTCTTTAAATAGAAAGATACCATTAGCCTCACTGTAAACTCTCTAAATTTGGCCTTTTATCTTACTCCCACTACAGCACATGTGAGCAGCTTAACCTTTTGCCTACTAAATGGAGTTTGCTTGGCAGACTAATTTGTCACTGGGCTGTGCCTTTAAGTATCTAAAGTTGAGAGGCTGCATGGTGGGAAAGGGGAGTTGAGTAAGTTCATGGGAGTGGCAGAGTAGGGGAATTATATAAGAGCAAATAAGGCCAGAGGAGCCTGTTTGGCATTAAAGATTGAACTGGCAAGTGTATAGTGTCCATGTGATCAGCTTAGGTTTCTATAATAGGGTCTAGATGGGATTGTACTCTGGTGGTTTAGTTTGTTAAGTGATCAAAGTTTTTTTTTTCTCTCATAATAGTTTAGGTGCTAGCAAGGCAAACTGCTGAGTACATTTAATGCTAGGTTAGCATATTGGGGACAGACTAAAATAGGGATAGACTTTTTAATATAGCTCTTATAAACATAGACAGTTGTTAGAACAACAGGTTTAGAAAAACACAAAAATCCAGGCAGAGTGGCAAACCCAACTAGTCCAAGTGCAGTGACCTGGTAGCCAAAAAATGAAAGTAGAGCGAAGATAATCCAAGTTAAGATCTTTATTCACATCAAATGGACAAAACAATATAACAAGCGCTTTCGCTCACCTTAATGCTGAGCTTCCTCAAGTTAATTTTAAAGAAGCCAAATGGCCACATTAAATAGTCATTTCTAAATCACTAAATTGCTTAATTAGTTAAGCATTGCAATTCAATATAACAACTGGATGATACAATTAAAAAAGAATGCAATTAAAAAACATCTCCAAGCCAAGGGTGTCGCTGGAAAGTAGTATGTTAAAAACTCGAATTGAATAAAACAGTGCCACAACCAAAAACAGGGTTAAATAAAGGAATGTCACTACAATAAAAATAGGATTACATTAAAGAACATTGAAAATGTTTAAGAATGTTAAACTAAGAGAATTTGTTAGATAGTTTAAGAAAATATAAATATATTCTTGTATTATTAAAAAGTAATTACAATAATAAATATCTAAAAAACAGTTAAAAATGTATATATTTACAATGTGTAATGACACTGTCTAAAACCCAAAAACCTCACAAGCGTGCCATTTTGTTTTTAAGAACGCTGATGATATTGATGTTGTCATTCATGCCTGGGGGTCTATTGGTGTTCAGCCTTAGTTGCCCGAGAAGTTCTCTGTATTCCAAGGCTGTCTCCCAGTCACCCCCTCTGGCATCTGGCACCACTTGTTCTAAAACTAAAAACCTCAATTCATAGTTGGGGCATGTTAGGGAATGTTTAAAAAAGGCATTAGAATCTTTCTGTTTGGAAATATAAAACTGTTCATAGATTCTTTTTCTAAGGCTCCTTTCAGTTTTGCCTATGTAGAAACCAGTACAGGCAGTACAATACCCTAAATAAACTACCCCTTTGCTTGCACAGTTAGTGGAACAGTTAGAGTTAAAAAGAAAATTCCTGGAGGGGATATATAAACTGGAGGCGTTGAGTATAGCAAAACATTGTTTGCAAGCTCCACATTTAAATGTGCCTGTTAGGGATGCCTGCGTAATTGCCAAAGAGTTAAATTTCCCTTCAAGTAATTCTTTGAGATTAATATCTCTCTTTCTAGTAAACTTGGGAAAAGTAGGTATTACCGTCCTTAATTCTTCATGCAAAGTGAGAACTGGCCAATGTCTTTGAATAGCTTCTTCTATCTCCGTGGAGTTGAGGCAATAAGTGTAAGTGAAACTATCATAAACTGTCTCCTCTTTGTTGCTGGTGACTATAGCACTAGGGGAAATACCCTTACCTAAAAGTGGGGGGTAAATTGTTTCCCTATTATCAATAACTTCCTGTGCTAAAGTGTTAACCAATGAAGCAGGGTACCCTCTTTCCATGAACAAAGACTTTAGAAATTTGATCTCCTGTAAAAAGTCGCCAAGAGTGCTGGTCATTCTAGAAGCCCTAATGAATTGTCCTTTAACAATGCCCTTTTTTTGATAAAAGGGATGGCCGCTTTTGAAATGTAAATAGGAATTGGAAAATGTGGGTTTCCTGTACAATTTAGATTGTAAGGAGCAGTTGTCTAAGTCTTTATATAGTGTGACATCCAGATAATGAAGTTCAATATCACTAATAGTATGTGTAAAGGACAAGAAATGGGTGGTGGAGTTGAGATACTAAATAAAATTCAGAAGTTGCCCATGGGTGCCCCCCCATATGATGAAAATGTCATCCAAGAATCTTTTGTAATGTATTAGATGTTGTGCCCAACCGGTAGAAAAAATAAACCTTTGCTCCCATCTATGTAGTATGACATTTGCGTATAAGGATGCACAAGGGGCACCCATGGCTACCCCTTTTCTCTGTTTGTAAATTTTGCCATTGAAGAATATATAGTTGTTCTCTAACACTATTTCCATAAATTCAACCAGAAGGTTGGTTGTGTTGTTACTCAGGCCAGCTTCGGTGGTAAGAACTTCTTTGAACCAAGCCAAGCTGACCGAGTGGGGAATACTTGGGAAGAGTTCAACTATATCAATGGTAACCAGAAGGAGCTCAGGTTTGCAACACGAGGGATCTATTCCCTTGAGGAAATCCCAAGAGTCTTTGCATACATGTTGTAAGGAGCTACCAAGATGTTTAGTTGCAAAGTCTATAAATTTGCTAAGTGGTTCTGTTATACCACCTGCTCCAGATACAATGGGCCGGAACTTTAATGGTTCTACCCCTTTGTGAATTTTAGGAATTCCGAAAATAATCGGAATTTTAGGTTTTTGAACATGTAAGTAGTTAAAAAGTTTCTCATTGATGGCTCCTTGAAGTAGGTGGTCTGTAAGTGTAAAATTTATTTTAGCATAAGCAAGATTAACTTCATTTCTTGAAACTATCTCATACTGATTAGTGTCTTGCAACATATTTTGCTGTTTGGCATTAAAGATTGAACTGGCAAGTGTATAGTGTCCATGTGATCAGCTTAGGTTTCTATAATAGGGTCTAGATGGGATTGTACTCTGGTGGTTTAGTTTGTTAAGTGATCAAAGTTTTTTTTTTTCTCTCATAATAGTTTAGGTGCAAGCAAGGCAAACTGCTGAGTACATTTAATGCTAGGTTAGGATATTGGAGACAGACTAAAATAGGGATAGACTTTTTAATATAGCTCTTATAAACATAGACAGTTGTTAGAACAACAGGTTTAGTGTTAGCATGCTTTTTCTGAAGGATATAAATCTGTTAATTGAATGTATGTCATTATTTAACAATTTCATTTGTCAATGGTAGCCAGAAAACAAAATTTTTATGAGGAATGGACCAAAAATATGAGGCAAGAATTTGTATATTCTGTGAAGATCAGCTCGACTGGAAGGAATAATTCCATTAGTGTGGCTGCCTTAATGAGAACAACAGTCTGCACTTTGGATTGAAGGAAAAATGGCCCACTGTGCATCAGAGCATGACAACAATGTTGTGACATCATCCAGCCATTGTGCTGCCTTGCCAGGTAGCAGTAGCCCTTGTTTAACAGCATATTTTCTTTTGCTGAAAAATAAAAACTAAAATAATAATTAAAATAAAGCAAGAAACAGCAGCAAGTAGTTAGTGGACCGCTTGTATGGAGGGGCGAATCTCATGTCCATTTGGTGTCATTTTGTTTTTCCCCCCTTGAAAAATGAATAATAAATAATAATAATAATAATAAATGAAATAAGGCACTGCATTTAGCCAGTGATCGACTGGCATGGTACATCAGATCACAGATTTAATTGTATATATATAAAAAAAAAAAGATAGGATTCAGGTTGATGGTTGTGTTTGCAGGTTGTCAGAATGGTTAAGGTGTTTACAGTCACAAGGCACAAGGTTTGTTTCTCACTTTTTTTTAATGTCTGGTCAGTGGCTAGGCATTTGGTGGTCTGTAGACTGTTGGAATGGTATTTATCTATGAACATTAATGCAACGACATGCTAATTATAGCCAGATTAAAGAGCTATAAGCATTAGGTCTGGGACTTTCTCCTATGCAGGCACTGTCAGAAGTTGATTTTGTAGGGATTTGTTCCGGATTTGTTGAGTGATAGATTGTAGCCCAGCGGTTGATTATCAGCTGTAGTAATAAATAAACAAATAAAAAAAATCAAAGAGAAAGGAGAAAGGAGAAATTAATTTGGAAGCAAAACAGGAGAGACGTAGGAGTCCTTGAATATTGGTTGCTTAAGGGGCTTTGGCAGGTTTGTGGGGGCTGTTGTTGCTTTTTCTTCCAAAAAAGTTATATATCCCGAGACTGAATACCAATGACCAGAATCTCGAGATTGCGAAATCTGGAAAACAGTGACTGGAGATTGCTGTACAGTGCGGAACGGGAACTTTGCCATTCACTCCATTATAGTGCAATCTCAGAGTTGGTATATTTAAGTTGCAGGGGGAGTGTGGGGGTGCAGGTGGGCTTGCCCCTCTGCATAAATGTTAGTACAGTTGGTTTGTGTTTTACTTTTTTTTTTTTTTTAAGTTCGAGATTCTGCAATCTCAAGATTCTGGTCATTTGTTTTCATATTCTCATGATTGTGGAATTTAGATATTTAGTAGTGAACCCGTATATATATATATATATATATATATATATATATATATATATATATATATATATATATATATATTCATGTGTGTGTGTGTGTGTGTGTGTGTGTGTGTGTGTGTGTTGTGTACACATGGGCAATTGCTGCAGGAGGCCATCTAAGGAGGATCCAGCTGGAGGCGGTTGAGTGAAATGAACCTATCACCATCATCTCTCAATTGGTTTACCAGCTACCTCTCCAACAGGCAAAAAGCTGTCAAATGGAAAAAAGCTACCTCCTGTTTGCTCAACACCCCTACTGGTGTCCCACAAGGTTCCATACTGGGTCCTCTGCTCTTTAATATATTCATCAATGATTTTTTCTGATCCATTCCTTATGCTAAAATTATTCAATATGCAGATGATTCTACAATTGTCTCTTCTGCCTCATCCATCCCAACTCTCTTACAACTAACTCAAAATGCTTTCTCTGCCACTGAACAATGGATGAAAGACAATCATCTAGCACTCAATGCAGCAAAAACAAAACTTATGATATTCACCCCCTCCAAAACTAGCACCATTGACAAAAAACTATTCTCTATCACCAGCCAAAATAATACACCTCTTGAGCTGGTATCCGAAACCAAACTATTAGGAGTCCAGATTGATGACAAGCTTAAATTCAATTCCCATCTCCTACTAAACATAAAAACAACCATCAAAAACTCGGTATGCTCTACCGACAGAACCAATATCTCACTTTAGCTACTAAGCTCACTCTCTCTACTACATTTCTCTTACCCTCCCTTCTTTATGGTGCCCCTCTCCTTACACACCTACAATCTACTCTCAAAACAAAACTGTCCTCTTGTTATTACAAAATAGCCAAATTTGCCACTAACAACAGACCATCAACCCATCACTGTGCACCTCTCCACATACTCAACTGGCTAGAACTTCCCAACTACGTCTCCTATATTCAGCTCACCTATGTACACAAACTCATTTACCAACCTTCCCTTTGTCCCTCCCTCTCCTCTACCTTTAAAATGCACCACCCACAACGACTCCTAACATCTAGCAATCAAAACCTAATCGAAGTATATAAACCCCTTCACCCCCCAGGACAAAACCTACTATCCTTTTCCCTAGCACGCCTATGGAAGTCCCTCCCTCCATTCGAACCATTACTAGCCTCCCATCCTTTAAAAAATCACTTTACTCCCATCTAACATCCACATGGGAATGTTCCTGCTCCCACCCCTCTTAACTTATTCTCCATCCCGTACTGTCTTCCACTTCACATACTTCAAATACCAACTCCATTTTTCACATCTAGCAAGCAACATCTTATTCTCAACTATCCACTTCCCACTTATTTCAACCAACCTCCTATTTTCACCTAATCCTACTATTTTTTATCTTATGAAAACACAAACTTACTAGTGCATTGTTCTTAAAAATATATATATATATACACCTTTGTCTATTTAATCACAGTAACTTTTGTTATCTCTTAAAATGAGAAATAGTTTAACTGTAAATTGTTGCTATCTTTTGTGTAATCTTTATGTTAGAGCTTTTCTCCCCAGGACACCATTGAAAATGGGTTCTTTTGGCCCAATGGACTATCCTGGTTAACCAACTGCAAATAAATAAATAAAATAAATAAAATGAGGTAGAAGGGAGCAGACAGTCACAAAGGCCTGTAAATTGGCTGCCATTTGATCCAGGAGATCTCAAAGAGTTGTGACAGCGCTAAATTTAGGAGATCTGCAGTAGCTGGCAGGGATTGTGCAAAAGAGTTTGATGAAATTTCTTTCAACATCTCAGCAACAGCTGACAGGTACTGATCTTGATATGCTTTTGGTCAAGGGGATTTAAACAGTTTTATGTCACATGCTGACTCACATTGGCACATGACTTCAGCTTGGGGATAGGTGCAGATTACAGAGTTTGCTTGGGGTCCAAACCACTGGAGGCCACATAGTTCAGGTCACTACAAATGGGCTTATGCATCATGAGGGTTGGTGGGGAGTTGGAAAAAAACAGGGATTTTCCAATGTTGCCAGGCGTCAAGGTGTTAGGCGAAGTAAGTCAGGTAGTGGAAGCAGGTTCAGACATTGGTCTACATTCAGTTCTGATCACTGGGGAAATGGCTAAAGCAGCCTTTATCACAGAGCACATCCCACTGGTTTTAAAGGAGACAATTTGGCATTGAGATTTTGTTGAGGTTTTTGATCTCATAAATGCAGATGTTGTTTAAAGGGTGGTGGAGGTGGAGCCACCAGGGGTCAATGATCTCACTAAAGTCTTGGCTACACTGGGGGAGAGAAAAACAGGGAGTTATCAGCCAAGGACTTGGAATAATTGGCATTGTGGGTTTGTTTATTTATGGCTGTTGTAATTGAGAAATATCCTGAACAGGCATTACCACTGTTATCTTATTTTCTAAAGATTAGTGGGGCACAGTCTCAGGAGGTTAATGCTTGGCTATGTTACAATCAACATGTTCATAAGCTTAAGGCAGTAGATAAGGCCTTGTTATGGGAACATAAGCATCTTGACATTTGGATGGGGACCATGCTGGACAGGTCAGGTGGTGTGGTCAAGGAGCAATTGGAGGGAATAGGGAGCAAAGTAAGGACGTGTTGGGTATTTGATGTGGGAAAGTGCTTCTGGCCCACATGTAGATTCCTGAATGTGTGCTATTACTGTTCAGGGTAACATCCTGCCATTTAGTGCTGGAAGAAAGATGAATTGGGGGATTAGAGGGGATGGTACGGGATGTGGACTGGGTGTGGGGAATGGGGGTTAGAGAAAGGAAAGGCAGAGTGTTTTAAATGGTAGTCATGCTTTTAACTTGCACATGGGTGGGGGTGCATTCACCTATTAACATTTAGTGGTTGGAGGCTCTCCTTCAGTGTTACCCTAGTAAGGAGGTTGCTTGTGGTAGCTGGTGGAGGGGTTCCATTATGTTCTTGTGGTAAAATCTAAGGTGGGTGGTTCAGTTCACACTTGTAAGAATATGAAGTCAGTTTTATGAAAGGAAGAGATAGTGCAGAAATTGTTGGACAAGGATTTGTCTGTGGGTAGGTTATTAGGTCCCTTTGAAGTTCCTTTAGGTAATTTTTCTTTTTATTAGGGTAGGACAGGAATTAGTGGTCAAGGGAATGTGGTTTTGCTGGCAAGTGGATTGATAATGTCTGTGTGGAGCTTGGGGTACTCTCAGCTTAGAACAAAGTTGATGGTCCAGCTAAGATGGTAACCTTTTAAGGTATGAAGATTGATACAAACTTGGAAATGTCCAAACTTTTGCATGACAAGGTGAATAAAGTGAGAGCTAAGGTGGAGTCCATTTTTGGAAGGGAGAAGATAAGGATTATGGAAATGGTGGAGGTTTTTGGTCTCCTGAACTTTGCACATAGAGCAGTAGGGCCTAGTTATACATTTACAAAACCTGTAGCCAGTTTCCTGTAGTGTATGAAGCAAAAGCATCATTAAGTAAGAATAGGCAGGTAGGCCAAGGAAGACATGCCTATTTGACTGGAGTTTATCCAGCACTTTAACAGAGTGTCTTTCTGGCAGGATGACTGGGTTACTTCACTGGGCATTTACTTGTTCACAGATGGAGCAGGGTTTAGGTATAGGAGCTTATTTTGCTTGTAACTGGTTTGATAAAGTGTGGCTTGAAGGATAGACAGATGAGTGTGGGAAAGATATCACTTTCTTGAAACTTTTGCCAGTTTGGACATCATTGGTGGTGTGGAGGGAGGACTATAGGAGAAAGAATGTAATATTTCATTCTGACAACTTGGCAGTTGTGCAAATTATGGTGAAATATTGATAGGTACAACTGATATTCAGGAAGATTGCCTTGCTTTGTTTCAACATGAACCTTTCTTTTTCAGCGCAGCATATTCCTGGCCATTGCAATGTTCTGGCTAACTGTTTGTCACAATTTCAGTGCTGCAGGTTTTGCCAGCTGGCACCCAGAGCCCAGGTAAGCTGCACTATTCTGCTCAGGAAGGTGGGAAGACTGGTTAAGCATGGCAAGTTGGGTGGCTTGATAAACCTGGCTCAAAGTTACTATGAAGGCATGCAGTAAGGCTTTGCTAGTTTTTAAGTAGTTTGTTACTAGCCTGCCTCTAAATATGAAGAATTGGTTAGTGGGTTTAGTTTTGAGATTTTTAGTGGAGAGTTTGATGGTTGGTGATGCAATCAGAACAGCTAGGGTACACGTTGTAGCACTGAGTTCTGAGGTGAAACTGGGTTTATAGGATGTTATTAGGGACTGAAGGATAGCAAACATGTTGAAGGGATGGGAAAAGGTGTAGCCAAAGAAAGAGGATGGAAGGTCACCATTAGACAAGCATATGTTGCAGATTTTGTTGGCTGGATTACACAGGGTGGCTTGTTCTCATTTTGGCTATATGCTGTGAGCCACACTGGCAGTTTCCATGTACAATTGAGTGTTCTGGGTTAGTGAATTGTTAGGTTATTTACATTGAGATAATCTCAGGATTACATCAACGGGGGTATTGATCTGGCTCAGACGATCAAAAACTGACTATAAGGGTGAAGGTAAGTAGGCAGTGTTGCCAAGGAGTAGAGTGTATTTGTTTTGCCCAATGGCATGGGCTAGAGAGTGACGTAAGGTATCTGGTAAGTGGCTATTGAATTTAGTTATTGGGGATTTGAAGGGAAAAGTTGATGCTAGGAATTTTGTGCTTTGGATGAGGATGGCGTTTAGAGTACAAAGAGTGTCAGTGGATAATTATACCATGCATTCTTTCAGAACAGGAAGGGCATCTGATTTACCTGAAGAAGGCAGGTCTGTGGAGATGATTAACAGAACAGGAAGATGGGCAAGCTAGAAGGGCAGAAGTGCTTCCTGGTTTTAAAGTGAGATTAGCACTGGTGTCAATTGTTACCAGCACTGGAAGAAGTAAGACAGCAATTCAAGAAACTGGTCAAAATAGTTATACATCTGGGAGGCAATGACATTGGTAGTCTATCTAAAACATGGTTACCTGTTTGTTAAGGGATTTGTCAACTGTTATGCAGAAGTTGTTCTCAGGTGTTAAAGATACATATTCGGCCATCATTTCCAGGTTAGTTTGGAGGTATACTGATATGTTTAAGGCAATGGAGATAATTAGGAGGTTTCTTAACCACAGGATAGTTAGTATGAGTGTTGCTTTAGGCTTTAATGCAATGGAACACTGGGATTTTGTATATAGGGATCCAGCCTCATTCTGTGGTGATGGTGTCTATCTTAATGATAATGGATTAGACATGTACAATGCACAGCTCTCATTGTTTGTGCAAGATTTGTTTGTGAGATAGTTGTTAGGTTTTTTTTTTTCAGTGGGGTGTCGGCCTGTTAAACAACCTGATGGACAGAAGAAGGGCCCTAGAAGTTTGTCAATGGGTAGGCTCTTCCCTCCCCCACTTGTTTGTTTTCAGTTGGCACTCTCATGGGTTCAGGTGAGTGGTATTATGCTGCCTGGTGAAGTTAAGTTGTTTTACTGAGCAGTAGGATGCTGCTAATAACATTGTGGCATGCAGACCAACACACTCTGTCTAGTTTCTGTAAAGACATGTCATTGAAGTTATTAAAGTGCTTAAGAGGAAGGAGAGCTGTCTATCATGCTTCCTAGTTGTTCTATATTTCGATAAACATTTGATTGGGTTATTTGGTATTAAGAAAGTTGGCTGACATTGAAGTTTTTGACATATTGTAATAAATCCAGTTGCAAAGTCATGAGAGTTGTCAGGTGGTTATTGGTGGGAATGAAGATAACTCAGTATGAAATGGAGTTTGTTTGAAAGACTAGTTTGCTGCTGGGTTGTAAATATAAGTATCTAAGGTTGGGAGGCTGGTGGGAGAGGAAAGGGGAATGGAACTGAGTGAGGTCACAAGAGAGGTGGAGTGGGGATGGGACTCACATAAGGGCAGTTAAGGGGAGGGGATTGCTCTTTGGCACAGATTGAGTTGCCCTCCATTACTTTAATATTTGGTGTGATGTAAGATGAGTCTGGGGCCCTAGGAGTTTTTCAATGGGTAGGCCCTCCCTTCCGACCTGACCTCTCTTTTGTTTTCAGTTGGTACTCTCGTGGGTTCAGGTGAGTGGCATTTGGCTGCCTAGTAAAGTTACGTTATGCTAGAGAGCAGTGGGACACTGCTAAGTTTGTGGAGGGTGGTTTAACACTCTGCCTAATTTCTGTTTAAACTCAGTTTGGACCAATGTTTGGGAAATCACAAATTCACCCCTGGATTGTCAGTTTTGGCCCTTATGGACAAGGCAGTTTGTATATGACCTAAGGCACAGGCATATACCAAAGCCGTTCTAGCCTGTGAACATTGATAATTGGGAAGACTGGTACAGGAATTGCTAGGCTTTAAAAGGCTCCACTGCTATTAGCCTGGTAACCTGCTATGATCCTATGATCCTGTGATTCTGTAAAGATGTGTGGTTGAACTTATTATTACAGTGTTTGAGAGGCAGGTGAGTGGTCTATCACACTGCCAAGTGTTATGGTAATATTTGATGTGTGTTATTTGGTGCTAATAAAGGTGGGTGACATTGAAGTGTTTGACATAGTCATGAGAGTTGCCAATTGTTAATTAGTGGGGGAGAGATTGCCCAGTGACAAATAAAAGCTAAATAATTTTGCATTATTTGATTACTTAAATGTGTATTATGAGCCGTTTTGAGCAAACAGAAGATATAACATCCATATGAGAAATTAATGGCAGTGTTTCTTGATTCCCAAAAGCTAATAAACATATTACAGCTTGTTTGCATAAAATTGTCCTTTTATATGCATTATTAAATGCGGCACAAGTTACTATGTTTATATTTTGTTTAAAATAAAAAGAAAAGAGCAGCAGTAATGATAGCATTTTTGGGCAATGGTTCTCTTCCTGACATTCTGCTGACCGCCCACTTAATTCATCCGAAGAAAGAAGCTGTGCAATTAATAAAGCCATTGCAGTTCAACAAATGCCTGTTTGGAAAATAGCTTTGTTTCAAAGGATGTTTATGAATATATATGATTTCAGTATATCGATTCACATTTTGGAAAACAAGAGATGTATAAATATCGCACAGAATCATATGTAGCAGAATAAAAATCTTCATTGATAGTTTATATAAAACGTATATATTTTCAAATATTGAATGCTGCTTGATTTTAATGAAATGTTCAATATTTTTAATTAATTTAGCAATCTTAATAATTTGATAAAAGATCCTGCACGTATACATGAAGAAGGCAGTTAGTGATCAGAAAAGTCTTTGCAGTTGATATTTAGTATAAGCAGTGGACAAACAGCAATAGTTTGTAATCTAGTCAATTTGTGCAAAATTTTACAGACGGCTTATGCAAATAAGGGCATTTAATAAATCATTTCTAAAAGTGCAAAAGAGGCCTTCAAGAGTCATATTATATTCTTATGAAGAACATTCACCTTGATTATTTAATAAACCAAAGAGCAGTGAAGTCCATTGCTCCAGAATAAAGCTAATTCTGATATAATTTTTTTTCATTTGTGCTACTGTAGACTGTATTTTAAAGCCCTCTGGAAAAAAACAGCTTTGTGTTCAGTCTTTCTCTGTCATTTTTCTTGTTTACATTCTCAGTTCAGTGCAGGAATTTTAAGTAGTGCCCACACTGTTCAATATGTGGTTTATAACTGTGGCCTTGTGGTTTAGTTTGGTTCAGTCAAATATCCCACAAGTATATAGTGAGACTGTTTATTATATACATATGCAGCTACAATCTTTCTTATGTCAGCGGCAAGATTTAATCTGATCTTCCATATTCCTTCCCAGGATGCACTGAATGATCAGAACCAAAAAGAATAATATATAGAAAAATCTGCCCTGTGTTGTCATTCCAACAGTGAGCAACAAATGCCTGTACAGTGCGGCTACTAGCAGGCAAAGGTGGCAGAAGGGGAATCCATTCTTCCCCACCAAATGAAATAGTAGTATAGCAAGAGCCATGTGTGCACAAAAACAAAGTAGTTCTGAAGGCCAAAATTAGAAGTCTTAGTAAAGCATAGTCTCTTAACCATGTGCATCCTTCCTGGTCAGCAATCTAATTATATATTCTCCTCTTCACAGAATCAGTTGTCCAAGACAAATGTCACTTGCATGCTGCTGTTTTCTTTGCATCTTAGACTGTCATCATGGTTTTGTCACAACTGAATTTCCAATCACCATTTTTAGTAACCTACACATTCCATTGTACTTGGCCTTTATAATAATCTAGCAATTAAACTCTCCATTCATCTCCTTAGCACACAGGATTAGCTTCTAGTCTCCTAATTGCATTCATATCAGCGGTGTAGGTCTGATAGCAGTGTCAGCAGTTTAATCACATGGAAATATCAAGTCCCATCCCCTTTATTATTTTATGACAGGTCAGAGATATAAAAGCTCCCTGGAGGAGCAGCTATTAAATGAAATAAGAAGGTTAATTTACAATTATTGTTCCTAGTGCAGGGTATTTAATAAGACTGTACGATACTGAACACAATAACATTATGCTGCCCTTTTTCTCTTTGCTCAGTTAGTGTCCTTTTGTAAAGGCAGCAGAAATTAGCTGTCAGTAAAGTGAAAGCCAGCTGCCATTTTCAGTTTTAGAGCCCTCGCTGGCCTTCTCTTATTCATTTGTCAAAGTCTGCCATTTCTGAGTGAAGGGTATAGAACTCCATTTCATAAACAAACATACTGAAATGCTATTCAGGCATCATCTGCTTCAGTGCAGAATATGCCATACTGACAGATGAGAAAGCATTTAGAAAGCCAAGAACTTAATGCTAAGAATCCCATTGAGTACGGTTTATGGGCACTGCAAGTTCATCCCTGTGTTATATTATTTCTTTGTTTCCCATAAAGCTGCATACCCCATGTAACATGTCCTGAGTAAAAAGAAAAAATAATATAGCCTTCTATACCTTGAATTAACTGACAACATGAAGAAAATACAGATCAAAGAAGTTGTGTAACCCCCTCTGCTTTGTGCACAGCCTTTGCCAAGCATTGTCTTCTTACCAAAAATAATACTTTCTTTCCTCTATGGTAAAGATTTTACATTTTATATTTTAACACGTTAGTTATAAAGACAGGTTCCTAACAAATTGCATATCAGCTACACAAATGGGTAACAGAGCAGTAACTTAACAATAATGTATATTTGGAATGCTCAGATGTGTCTGAAGCATTTGTATGGTAAAGATGAAAGTGTTACAGTACCACTATATTATGTACTGATTCTGAATAAAAATAGCGAATATCCTGTATTTTGTTAAAGTGTTCCATGTAATCTGTGTTTTACTTGATGCTGGACTGAAAATAATCAAGGTATATTTGGAACTTGCAGAATACCTGGCTAGAAAATGCCATGCTGCTGTTTTTGAAATGTTTTGAACAAATTTCCTTTTACTACTACCTGGTTATTTTGCAGCCCTTCATTTTTTATCTATAGCAGTATTATTCTTTTTAGTATTTTGCCCTGTTGTGGAGACAACCATACTCGGACTTCCATGAAAAAGCAAACAGAATGCATGGTCATTTACTGAGGAAAAGTAACAATTTTTTTCTTAAATGAAAAACTTCTTTTTGGAGTTTATTTACACAATTAACATTTTCTCGTTTGGGTTCTGAAATGTTTGACCTCTTTAAAATATATTGTGATACTACTACTAAGACAATTTGCATATTAGTTCATACTCCAACTAAATTCATTCAGAAAGTCATGTATGATAATTTGAAACAAAAGACTTGAAATACTGTTTAAATAAAATAGTATATCATATTAAAAAAAAAGAAATATTATCCAGAAAAGTACATCTATTAAGATGTAGTTGTAGAGACGTTCCAAATAACAGTAAAGAATATTTAAGAAGGTACATTGCAAACATGTGAAATGGCCCATAGATGTCCATGTGTTGAATCTCTGATGCTACAGAACTAGCCGTATGCCTTATATATTTCTGCATGATGAGACAGGGTACAACACCCACACACATGACCCTGATCAGGATAGGGTACCAGAAAATGTACCAATGGATGAAGTCTCTAAGCATCCATCATTCTGCTTATGTCTCTATACCATGAAATGTCTACTTGAATGTACCTTTTATTTATTTATTTACTTATTTGTTTGTTGTTTGTTTGTTTCAGTTTCCAAGTTAAAAATATTTCTAGCCAAGCCCCATTTTCAGTAAAGATTTGGAAAGAATAGTTCCCAATAAACAGCATTTCATTGTGTAGAAAATAAAGCATCGCTATACAGTATACATAATAAAGTGTGAAGCTATATCAGTAATCCATATTAAAAAATACATAGTCTGTGGAAATAAAATTGTATTACAATAATCAAGCACTGTCATTTAGAATTATAAATGACTTTTTCAGCATTGCTCAAAACAAATATAACAAAAATACATATAATGTTCAAGAATCATGTGCCCCAAATTCTCTGGCCTTTTTCAAACAACAATCGGTATTAATATTTTTACCACAAACTGTTTGAAATATAAAATAAGAAATACATTACTTACAATTTTGTAGTTTGCAGTTTCAATAATAAACCGACTGTAATGCAAATTAGGAGATTTTGTAACATTAAGTTATAGTTAACAAATAAGCTTGCAATATGCACCACCTTAAACCATATGTGGGACTTGTCCAAATTCAAAAAAAGTCTTAAATATTTCACATTGCATAACATGCCTGGGTAGGGCATTTAATGCATCACCATCTTTCATGTCATAAATATGTTAATATGTGTGTGACAGTAATGCCTTCTCTGTTTGATCTATATACAAAGATCAGCAGTTCATACATATAGCAAGACAAACTGTGCCCACTATTTGAAACTTAACGTGCTCTTTATTGCAATCCCCCCATATCATTCCTGCTTGTTTGTGTGAACCAGTGTTGCATTCCTTCTTTTTTATGCATACTATCATAGCAGTCCTCCAAGTGTGGGTGTGTGTTGATGTGAGGTATTGCCAGCTATGCCAAGAGAAGTAAGGCAATAGATGTGTAATGTATGCCAGTGTAGCTAGCTGGAATTTTGTAAAGGATTACATGTCATTTGTATATCAAACTGATTTGTACAGGTGCTTGTGTTGAAACTGTATTTGTAAAGCTGATTGTTTTAAAAGTGTATCAACAGAGGGTTCTTCTGAACAGAAAAGAAATGCACCTGTATATCAGACTTTATTGCAACGGTTGAAATGAATATATGGTAACAGAGGATACTGGAAGAGAAGAGGTTAATCTCGGAGTGACTAACTTTAAAAAATTGTCTGAAATTAAATTACCTGGTTTAGTCCATAAAGATTGTTCTGACTGCAGCCAGAGACATAATGTCTGTGAAAACCAGGACTAGGAATAGTAATGTATTGTCCTCAGGGGTGAACTAATTACTACCCTGGAAGGGTAGAAGGTTTTGAAATTATTTAATAGCTTCCAGATGGTATAGCACATCTTAGCAAAGCTCTATGTGTGTGTATAATGACACATATGTGCAAGACTCTAGCTTAGTTTCTAGTAAATGGGATAGTGTGGGAACCAGAAGTCAGGTGACCAGATATATGTGATGTCATTCTGTAATCCAGCACTGAAATGATATTTTAATATTATATGAGACAGAAGTCTCAAGGCAGTCCGTTTGTGAAATCTGACAAAGAAGGGCCACTCACCCACTTGATCTTGCCTTGCTATAGTAAGTTAACTAGGGAGGAATAATTATTTAGATCAGTCAGGAAAATATAGTGAGATTAGTTAAGTATTGTTTTTCTGTATCTGTGTGAATCTTTCCATTGGTGTTATTTTTAATAATTCCTGTGAATGGAACTCTGGTGTTTGTTGTGAATAGATATTTAGTATTTTCATGTTCTTTTATTATTTATTATTAAATATATTTAAACTTTTCATTGTGGCTGGTCTTTTAGAGAACATTTTAACCTTTGAAAGTACTTATATTTATTTGGTGACACTGTGGCTGCTCCTGATAGTATTGCTTAAACACTACTGTTTGTATTAGTATTAATTTTACTCAGTATAATTGGATATCCTGGTAAGAGGCTTAGAGTTGCTGGCTTTGGGGTGTTCTGGTGGCAGTATCTACTTTATAGTGTTGGCAGAGGGAGCATAGCTTGTAAATCTGGCCAGTCTTTCCCAGTGTGTGTGTGTGTGTGTGTGTGTGTGTGTGTGTGTGTGTGTGTGTGTGTGTGTGTGTGTGGGTTTGTGTGTGTTTGTGTGAAAAATCAATCTCAAAGAGTGTGTGTATCAGTTACTTGGAGCAGGGACACAGAGCACTGGTTTCATAGAGAGGGTGGTAGAGGACTTAGACTGGAACATTTGGCTGAGGAGTCAACTCTAAAACTGTGTCAGTGGGGAGTCTTATTTGGTGCCTGGAGAAAGAAAGGGAAACCTAGCCCCAAGATTGGGCATTTTCCCTGTATGCTCATAAGGGAAATTGTGCTTGGTGCAGACAGCTGGATCTGAAAATATTGGGTATATATATTTTTGTTCCAAGTAAACGTTCCTCATTGGCATCAGTGGTGAGGATTGAGGTCCCTTGATTTGTGGCCCAGAGGAGGGACTTTACAGGGTGTACCAGTGTAGAATTCCTTCTTGTGCTGGTGCACCACTACAGAATTCCTCCCTGTGAGTGTTTACCATGATGTCACCCTCTTTGCAAATGTATACAAATGTAGTTCTTTGTATGCAATAATGTTGCATTCATTTCTGTGGAACTGCATAAGCATTTCTTTTTATGAATTTGTATCACCATATTATTCCTCCTTCTGAAGGTATGCCACTCTAACATCCTCTTTAAAAAGGTTTACACTTGTAGCATTGTTCCTTTTGTGTACCATAACAGTATTCCTCCTTAAGAAGATGTGCACTTGTAGTGTTCCTCTTTCTGAAAGCATGCCAATCTATCATTCCTCCTTAAGAAGGTATATACTTGCAGGATTACTCCTTAAGAAGGTGTACACTTGTAGCATTGTTCTTTCTTTGTACCATAATTACTACTTCTAAATGTGTACCACAATATCATCCCTCATTGTGAATGCGCACCACTATAGCATTTCTCCTTGTGAGATTGCACCATTGTAGAATTATTATTTGTTGAAGGAGTAAAACTGTTAAATCTTCCTTTTGAAGATGTACCACTGTAGCATTTCTCTCTGTTATACTGACCACTGTAGCACTCCTCCATATGTAGGTGTACCACTGTAACATTTCACCTTGTGAAGCTATATCACTGGAGCATCTCTATGAGGATATGTCATTAAACCGTTCCTTCTTCTGAGGGTATAGTACTGAAGAATTCTTCCTTGTTGGAATGCACCATTGTAGCATTCACATTTCTTCTTATAATAGTGCAGCACTGACAAATTCCTCCTTGTGAATATATATCACTGTAGTATCCTCCTTGTGAGGGTGTACTGTTGTATCATTCCTTTTTGTAAATGTGTACAACTGTAGCATTCCACCTTGTAAGGGTGTAGCATTCCTTGATGGTAAAGCATTCCTCCTTGTGAGGGTGTAGTATTTCTTGAGGGCATAACATTCCTCCTTATGAGGGTGTAGTTCTCCTTCAGGGCAATCAGTCCTCCTTGTGAGGGTGTACCATTGCAGATTCCTTCCAGCCCTCTGGACCCTCACCACTGATAACCAGCTTTTCTGAGATGTGTTCACTCACCTGTTATGCTCCATAAGCTATGGGAGGTATGCAATCAAAACCTTAATGTATTTTTTTCTAGACAATCATTGAGTATGACAACATTGTATTCCCACTCTTATATTCTCCTTTGTTTCCCTTTTTTTGGTGACTAAGGGAAAAAAAAGAAAGAGAAGAAACAAATTATTAAAAATGGCTGTCTTCTCAGCATCCTCACATTTTCCTTAATATAATTTACAGTATCTGATGGTCTGGTTTTGCAATCCTTAACTCGCCTCTTTACCAAAATGAACTTTGCTTCTACTCCTAGATTGCACTGCTAATTCCCTCTCTTACTTTGACTCGCACATTCTTGCCTTCTTTCTGGTGTCAGGTTATGCTCCTCCCATAATATTTCCGTCTTAAAAACAGCTGCTGTCTTTTTATTTGCTCAGTTTCTGAGTCCCGTCTGAACCAGATTGATGCTCCCGGCTTTGTTTTTTTTCTGTTTATTTTTGCTAAAGCATTTGTCTGTAAACTTCTATGTTTAATCCTAATCCATCAGCTTGTTCACTTTTACTTATTTTATTTATTAAACAGTTAAGTACTGGACCACTAAGTCTCCTTTTCAGTCCAGACTTTGTAACACAAAATTCAAATGAGTAAACCATTCTTCTCAAGGAAGGGGCAGTTTAATAATAAAGGAAAAGTTAATTCAACTAATGGACAGTAACAAACAAAACCCTAATGTGCACTGCTTCATAATAAAATATTTCAATGATTTTTTTGCTTTGTTTTTTTTTTATTTTTTATTTATTAATACTCAAACAAGAAAAATAAATATTGAAAAAATGGAATGCAACCATGCAATTGTATGGCAATGAATAAGACCCCTGTCAACACCATCAAAGAAGTCGGGAATGAGAATTGACACTGTCTGGAATTTTAGCCTGTTTCTAGTAGTGGGGTTGTCAATGATGGACAGGAAGTATTCAAATATGAGAAGAACTCATTTTACATTTACAAGTCTGCTTTGTTTTGATAGCAAGTTGATAATGCTATTTCAAGTGTGTATCATGGCTTTAAATTTATTTGCCACACTGTGAATGTGGGTTGTGAAAATAAGTGATGGGTCAAGCTGTACTATAAAGTTTTTTTTTTTTTTTTTTAAGAATTGTAGTTGATTTAGATGACTGTCATTTGGACCAGTTATGTTTCATTTGTCTTTGCATATGCTAAGGAGTTACATACTCCAAAAAACCCTGCATTCATTTTTATTAAGGTGGACACTAAATTTCCTGTGTTTGAAGGCATGACACCACTGACCAAAAATGGAGCTAAGTGAGTTCCAGATGGACTTGGCTGAAATGTAGGATTCACAAATAAGAAAGCACACGTGGGTAAGACTGAGCTAGATACAAGTAGATGAACTTAAAAAAAAAAAAAAAAAAAAAACTCAAGGAACCATGCAGAACACTTTTATTGAAGACAAAAAGCCAGTAGGCTTTTGCATATGCTTTTTTGAGTGGTAAGGAATATCAGTGCAACAGCTCTGCATTTAAATACTTGCAATAATTGTGAAACAATTAATCAGTCAAACACATAGTTAAAGCTAACTACCTAAAATGTTTCATATTTATAATGGGTTTAACATTGTTTGCATCCTTTAGATCAGGACTTTTGTCTGTCCTTTGGTCATTTATCCAATGATATTCTACACATTCAGTTTTGGTTATTATATCACATCTTCTAAAATTAGAGGCTATATATTGCAACATCATGAACTTAAAATAATGTGTATCATCAAAATCACTTATATCCTTATAAAGGCCATTACTATCTAGCTTTCTCCATGTTTCAGATAGATGGCCAAAATTTTATTTTTTATAATTTCCTGTTAGTTTTACCAAAATAGAAATCTGGACAGGAATTACATAAGGCAATGTATGTCAAATTCATAGAATTACAGTCTGAGTGAGCGAAACTTTTATAGGTATGTTTCGTAACTGAATGTACAAATGTATTATTTCTATATATAAATTTACAAAAAAAAACTACAGTTATTACAAGGAAACTCCCTTTTCATTGACATATTCATCTTACACTTATTTGATCTAATTCCTTATAACATAGTTTTTACTTTACATGTATAGCTTTTTTATAACTAAACTCGTCTGTCTCCTATATGTTCATGCAACTCATCAATACTTCTACGAATATTCCATTGCTTATTTATGACATTTTAACCATGTCAGTGCATGTATTATCAGGTACAGTGAATCTTATTCTAGTAGTTGAATTAATGTTTCCATTATTATTATACTGCTCATTCCATGAGAAGAACGGTTTACTCGTAGTGGATCGCTCCCTCATAATTTCATTCTTAATTATTGAGTCCAATTCATTACAACACCTCTCTTTAAAATCTATAATAAGGTCTTCCATCTTTTCCTTAACTACCTCAGCCTCTGTATTTAATCTAGCTATACATAACATCTGACCCCTAGTCACATTATCAAGTGCATGCTTATGGTGCATACTTGATCTATGCAAATATGTATTTTTCTTTATCTACTTTATATAAAACATAGTTTGCAGGTCACTTTCCTGCTTTTTTATATTAATATCAAGAAAATTGATGTTATGCACAGGGATGCATTTCTTAAAATGTAGGAATCCAACAGTATTCATCAAATATTCAATGTATATGTATTAGCCACAGAACATCCCATAGCTACAGTTTGTTTCTGTAGATATAAGTTTCCATCAAACAGAAATACATTATTGACAAACATCATTTCCAGGAGCTCACAGATGATATGTGTTTGACTACTAATTAACTGATTGTAAATATTTAAATATTGCTTATTATATTCAAACCCATCATTCGGTATGACCATAAATAATGAATCAACTTCAAGCGTAACAAATGCATAACCCTTATCTTGTTCAAATAATTTATGCCATTCATATAACTGTTGTAAAAATGCATTACTGTCAATAATATGACTTTGGAAAAACTTGAAGTAGTCTCGCAGTGGTAATATATATGCTAATACAGTTATGACTATGCAGGAGAAGGAATATGTTTTCTCTGAGAAGAATGAATATCTACATATTATGTACTTCTATAAATATTTTATGGATGATATGTTTATTGTTTGGGGTGGAAATTAAACAAAACTTGATTTATACATTGAAATGTTGATGAATACTGTTGAAGAATTCCTACGTTTTAAGAAATATGTGTTTGTGTGCATGGGTGTGTGTTTGTGTGCGCATGTGTATGTGCATGCTTGTGTGTGCGTGTGTGTGTGTGTGTGTGTGTGTGTGTGTGTGTGTGTGTGTGTGTGTGTGTGTGTGTGTGTGTGTGTGTGTGTGTGTGTGTGTGTGTGTGTGTGTGTGTGTGTGTGTGTGTGTTTGTGTGTGTGTGTGTTTGTGTGCATGTGTGTGCATGCGTGCATGTGTAGGGACATACACATACTACTAGAGCAGTTTTTTAGCATCGTTTCAGTGGGGTGTAACTCAGTCCCCTTAAAAAGGGGGAGTTGTCAAATATGCAATAACGTCTTGATCACCAAAGGATGGTTGAAATGTCTACCTCTTGCATCCCAGTTGGGTACTCCCAGAGTCAAGGAGTGAGGGGAAAATGGAAATAGAAGAATGTCAGTTAGGCTCAAGGATCACTGGAAAAAAACAAAAAAAAGCTTTCAAAAACTTAAAAGACCCAAAAATATTAAGAAGAACATATAATTATTATTATGTGAACAAAACTGCTTTTCTTGAAAATTAACTCTTTTGTGATTGTTACAGTAAGGTCATATGTAAGAAAAAAGACAATTTTTTCTTATCAGTGCTCACTGGCCATTTGATTAGGTTTATGTGGACTTATGTCTTGTCAGGTTATAATGAAAAGCCCACATGGAAGTAACACCATTTCTTTCTTTCTTTCTTTCATTTCTGATTACCCACCTTTATTTATTTGTGTTTATACATTAGTTTTAATAATTCTGTCTTTCATAAATTGATTATTCATATCTGACTTTTGCACTGAATAATTTTTCATGTGATAGCTGCTTGTCGTGGTTGTTGTTTTATGTATGTATTTAGTTTAGGCTGCAGTGTCATATCAGTTCTGGAGAAATCTTTTTATGTTGGCTGAAAGCAGTTAACTTTGACTAAATCTTTATTCTTAGAGGGTGAATATTTATCACTGGAGTTTGCTGCATAACTCTCTGGAAAAAAGTTTTTTGGTACACTTGATGGGTAATATGAGTACTGAAGTTTACCTATATATGTGGCATCTTTCTTATGCATGTAAGAAACAAAGTCATTCATACGGACATGACTGCCTCTCTACTGCCATCTTGACTGCAGGCTTCTTCAGGCCTTGATACTAAAAGTGGTGGCTTGTCAGTCTACCATACATCGGGGTGCTCATGGGGGCAAGACACCACTCCCTTCCTGTGATCCAGTCCCTGAATAGCCAGGAGGTGGTGGTTATCATTACATAAGCTGGATTTACTGCACTCAAGGTGCCCAAAGTTCACTTGGATCTGCAGTAGATGTAAACAAAAAGAAAGTAAGAGAGGCAGGGGCAAGAAAAAGGAAACATAAGTATTTAATTGTAAATGCTTTTACTTCACAGAGAGAAAGCTGAACACTGATACATTTTTAATTCAAGACTTTTAAACTGGCAATAATGAAGTATGTGACAGTAATTAATTATTATAACAGTAATACAGATAACTGCAAGTTCAGTTAGAGATCAGTTTTCACTGCAAAATTTGCAGTCCTTGTAATATTATGTTTCTTTCATCATGACTGAATAATTATATGGATTTCTGGGAGGGTTACCTAATGGTTAAGGTGTTTGCCTTGCAAGCACAAGGTGCAGGGTTTGAGTCTCACAAGGGATAATTGGCTAGGGTTAAAATGGCTCGCAAGGGCAGTTAGCTTAGTACTAATCTATGAACCTATGTCTGACGCCTTTACATATAATTATGGTACCCTCAGTGACACTTTGGTAGTGATGAATTTCATACATTTGTAATGTGCTACCTTCATAACCCTCATTTATAGAATTAATCTGCATTTCTGACCATGTTTTCTTGCTGCAGCTATGAAACCTTAACAACACATTGGTTGTTTTTTTATGATTAAATACGGTTTTATTTTAATTTCATTATAGTTTATGGAAAACAATACCTCTGGGTAAGGAAACTAGCCAGGCCTGTCTTCCTACATACAGACTATGAATTATGGCAATTTCATTGGGGATTGTGAAATTAGAATCTAAAATGAAAGGTTTACTGGAAATGATTATTGTCTATGCAGTGTACTTTAAATAATTGCACACTCAGATCATAGGTGTACATTTTTTGGTTTGCAACCCCCCCCTTTTGGCCTCCATAATTCGAGTCTATATTAGTGCCTCAAAAGACGTATTCACTTCAGCAAACTACAGAATTTTTCCCACAGTTTGCAAACACTTGGCCATCACCTCAACTTTGTCCTCTTCCCCATGGTAGTGCAATCTTGGAGTTGGTATATATAGTTAGGGAAGGTGTGAGGGGTGCAGCCCCACATGTTAGGAGGTGGGTGGATTTCGTTTAGTCTGTTGTATGATCCAGACAGTTGGTGGGCGAGTGTTTGTGAATCATGGGAAAAATTCCATAGTTTGCTGAAGTGAATTTCGGTGGCTGTTCTTCACTGAAGATGTATTTTATGAATATGCCTTTTGTGGAATTAATATAGACCTCATAATTCATGTATTAGCAAGTGAAACATAACCCTGTATGTGTATGTAAGATTCTAAAGCATATGACATTTGAAAATAGGCATGTTTTTGTCTTCCTAGACAATAGATAAAGTATCCATCCTGCAAAATACAAATGTATGCCTTAAAAAAAAATATAAGGAAGCAATGCTTTGCAACTGAAAGGAAATGTTTACAGTCAGGATAATATGTTGACTGTCAGAATTGTGAACTCTATACAATGATGTCAGAAATGTTGACATATGGGAATAAAAGTGAGCTAGTATAGTGTGATCATTTTCTAGTGGGGATCAGGGAATTGGCCCTTTCCCTGTGTAGTACAGTCTTGGAGTTAGTATACATAATTAGCTGGGGTGTGGAGGGCACAGGGCTTGCTCTGCTTTCTTCAAAAATAATGTTTTTTTTTATTTAGAGTTCAACATTTAAGAAGTTGGTGCTATGGCAGTTAACATTCAGGAGGTCGATATGGTGTCATGAATCTTAACTTCTACAGTGTGTGCATTGAAATGTACCAACTTCCTTTGGTGCTATTGACATGCTTATTGATGAAAACGTCTGCTATTATTGCAAACTTGTAGACAGTCAATTTCTAGAAGGCCAGAGTTTTGCAGGTTTTGCTGTAGTAAAAATACATTTTGAGTTTCATCAGCAATTTGAATTATTTCCATTATTGATACACTTGTAAAATGAGCATTTTGTACTGCTGATAGTTACTTGAAATGAATTGATTTTTTCAGCACACTATGGCATTGATCAAGGACTCAAAGCAGTAAAGTCTTGATGATTTTTAAAACTGACAGGCAATATACATCCTATTTATTACAGGAAGAGAAATGGAAATATAATGCTTAGTGTAGAACTCTGTCCTCCTCTCCTCAGCTTCTGCTTCTGCCTCTGCCGCCCACTTAGCTAGCTGGTCTGGTCTTAACTCTTCCAGCGTATCATACTGTAAAACCAACTAGTTCATCCCATCATTGAATCCAGATGTCTACTGCTCTCCAGCCATTCACTTGAGTTAATGCAGGTATGATACCTGCAAATATTGAACGAATACTTACATCCCTTCCTCACATCAGCTTGGAGTTTGATCCTGAGATTTGAGGGAGGTTATCATGTCCATTCCAGGTTCAAATAAAAATGAAACGATAAGTGCGAATCTGAGACTACTAAGCCATACCCACTGAGGTGTGACATGATTCTGTCTGACACCATACACCCTGTGCTAGTGCTCGCTGAGTATCAGGGAGCAGGTACATTCCCAGAACAGTTGCACATACACTTATTTTCTGCCAGAAAGCAGGGGAAACAAGACTATGCATGCATGTACATGACTTGACTGCAGCTCTTCCATGGCAGTAGCACCTGAGTTACAATGATAAATACAGTTACACATGTACACAGTAGTGCAGTTCATAGAACTGAGTGCCAAAATACATAGTTTACATAAAAAAAAACTTTCTAAATTGTGCAGAATTTATTAAAGCTTTCTCATTGTCACCATTTGAAGCAAAACTGAACACTGAATTTCTGGGAATGTTGACAGAATGTATTTATCCTTTGTTGACCAGGTTAAGTCCACTAGGCTAGTAGCCTTTTTACAAGGGAAACCTGGGGTGACATTTTCATTACTAGTAGAAATTTGAACTTCCTCTACTCTTTTCCAGAGGTGCCATGGGATCTTTTACATTTGCCAGAGCTACCATCAACTCAGATAGATGTAGACTCAGTTTAACATCTCATCTGAGGGACAGCGCTCCCCTTATGCAGTATCAGCAATAAGTCTACCAGATGTGGGAATAGAACCCACAGCCTTCTGTGTGCAAGGCGAGTGTGCTGCCTCTTGTACCACTGACAAAGCATGAATAGGTATCAGTGTGACGTACAGGGATAAAGTCCTAACTATGACCTAGGTGAGCCAGGTTTGATTAATCTTTTGGGTATCTGTGGTAGTGGAGGCAGGCAAGATAGGTGTGCCTATCTTGGGGGGAAGGGGTTCATCCCAACAATCCCTGAGGGGAGTAGCTCTTGTATAATTCTAGGATGAGTGTAAGGGAGGGGTAAGGAGCAAGAAGTTAGGACATAACATAAAACATTCCGTCCCTCTCACAGAAGCATTTGCCAGCGAGACCTCTCCCCAGGATCCGCTTAAATTCCACACTAATGACAGCCTGAAAAAAATTCATGAAGTGATCTACAAACAGGAGAATAGCCCTTGGACAATTATGGGGTGGGTAAAGGGGGGGACAAGAGGGTAGGTAGTAAAAAATTCCCTCCATCTCACAGAAGCAGTTGCCAGTAAGACCTACACTAACTCCATCTTAAAAAAAAAAAAACAAACAAACAAAAAAAAAAAAAAGAGAAAATCAGTGTTAGTCCAGGGGATGAAAGATAAGGGAAGTATGAGGCAAGGTTGTGGGGGGGAGGGAACAAAATAAATGAAGAAATAAGTTGTGACCATTGTCAGAGTCATGACTGGCTGATCCAGCACCCAGTGCCATATTCCAATGAGGCACCTCTGAACTTTAAGTTGAAGAGCAAAAAAAAAAATCCTCTTGACTTGTTACAGCTTATACCATACAACAAGAAGACCTACTGAAGTCCTTTCCACAAATTTAAGGCAAGGAAGCAGCTTAGATGTTATCTTGTCTGATGAAGGTTGAGCAATTGGCTTGACCGAAAGCGCTTACAAGTTACTAGTATTAAAAGCCCGTGTTGATTTCTGCTAAGCTGCTTCCTTGCCTTTTGTTTTTTAACAGTTTTCTACTTGATTTTGTGTTCCTTTCCACAAATTTAGACTTCTATATTTGTGTGGTGGCATTCAGAAATGCATGTACAGAAATTAAATTAGTACTGCACTACCAGTACTGCACTACCAGTTGATTGGCATCACCCTATCTGACCCATAGCTCCTTGCACCTGTGGTGGCTGCCCCCTTCAATGCACCCTTGTTGTGCTATTGACCTTTCCATTTTACTCTGATATCATCAGGATTTGTCTCTGACTTACTGGTAAGGAGGAAACTTTTATTTCAATGCTGTACGTATTCATGGTAGCAGCGTAGCTGAGGAAAATATCATATTTAGGTTACATTCAGTATCTTGACATCAACTAACTTGCCTACTGCAGACTGCAGAGTTTCAATTGTAGAAGCAATTACTTTTTTTGTGCTGGAGTTGAATTACTAATCTAAATGCATAACTCAGACTACATAACACTCAAACAGCACAGCAGTTTAGTAATTACTGCTGTTCTTTCATTTTTTTGGAAAAACAACATAAAGCAAGGAGAGCCCTGAGAAGGATTTTTGCAAGGAAAACAATCCTCACAGGTGTTCTAGAACTATGGACTTCCCTTGAGTGCAGTATATTGCTTTACAGTTTTGTCAGTCATCAAAATAAAGTGCAGGATTCCAGATGTTTTTTATTAAACATATGTCATTTTTTTTTATCAGATGGATAAAATCACTCATCCAGCTGATGAATTAAGGATCTGCTTAATAAAAATGTCTGAAATCCTGCACTTTATAAATCTTCCATTCAACAGCTGGATGAGTGATTTTATCCAGGTGATAAATAAAAGATCCACTTAATAGAAGCATCTGGAATCCTATGCGTTTTCTATTTCTGGGGAGGAAATGTTACATCTTCAGGGAGCAAGGCACAGGAGGGGAAATGTTACCACAGAGAAAAAAAAAAAACACATCCTTATAGATAAACTTAAGACATATTTTTGGAAAAGATGGGTCAACACATTCAGAGTGTGCAATGGTGAATAATCAAGTTTTTTTTTTTTTTTTTTTTGTTTTTTTTGACATATATACTATAGTGGGAAGGGACCTCTCCTTTGCATAGTTCAGTAAAAGAGTTAAAGGCATGGTGAAACATGCAATGACTAAGGACTAATTTGGACTGGGGCCAGTAAGCCTACAGTGGTAGCAACAACTTGGAAATTCTTGAATTACAGAGTGGCTTCTGCTACTCCCAACTTGGATTTTACAGTCATTTACTATTGGGGTTACCTGGGTTTGTTTGCAAATTATGATACCCAAACCAGACTTAGGATGTTCTTTGTAATTCTGGTCAAATAAAAAATATATATAACCATTGGTTAAAATATATGTTTCAATGTTTGGTTCATTTATTGGTTACTTCCTATCTAATGGCTATTAAACTTAGGGAAACAGGCTGCTTTGTTTGGTTGCCTCATGATCAGTCACGGCACAACCTCCCCCCCTTTCCATTCCCTCAATCTATTCCTGGGTCCAGCAAAGCTTCAGGACAGAGGAGTGAGCTGTATTTAAAGCACATCAAGGCCAGTGGCCATTTTTATGATGGACATAGTAAGTATGCCACTTGGTAGGAATGGGACATCCTAGACTAGTCAGGCAGTTTGTTTTGCTGCCTGTTTGCTAGTGCAATTTTGAGTAATTGGGCTTTATGTTGTTCTAGAGTTACGTGTTGTTTTTTTCCCGGTTTCATGACTGAGTAATGTACTTTATTAATAAACCTGTCCCAATGTATATAATATGTTCTTGCATTCTATGGGTGGAAGAGGGATGGGGACAAAAAATGTATCTGAAATATGTAGAACATTGTTAAATACAGTTACTCTTTACCAAATGTATCTTTACAGTATGCTAGTTAATAGTTTGACATAGATATTGCAGTGTAACCATAAATATGCACAACTTCTTTAATACATTACTTTTGAATCCTCAAACTTTGTACATTAATTTTTCCATCATAAATACACTGCAGGCACATTTATATATGAGAACATAATTTTTATTATACTTCAAAAAATGCTAAATGTGTTATGACTAGCTACTGAGTTATAAATTTTGTTGCATCTGTTTAGATAAAGACTTTTGTAAATATAGCATACAATAGAAGAATCCAAAGTGGAAGCTATATTTAACATTTTTATCCAGAGTCAGGCAGTCAACATGGGAGAAATGTCAAAGTAAGTCAAGAAGTATTATTTTAAATGTCACTACATTCTGGAATGTTGGTTAGCTATCAATATTGTCTTTTAGGATTCCAGCTGGCAAAATATGTTTTCAACATGTAACACAGAATTGAGCCCAACAACGTAAAGTCCACTAATAATCCTGAAAACAGACACTGTCACGGCTGGAAATCACTTCAACATGCACCAATCATTCAGTACCACATAGGTTTAGAAACAACCTATTAGTACATAAGAGGTGAGCAATTTAAGTAAAGTGTCTCTGAGAGTATTAGGTATCACTATAAAGCAAACAAAATTTAACTGTAGCCTGATTAATTTCACACTCTTTTGCTCAGCAAATTTTGGTAGGATTAAACATGTAACTGTTGTCAGGTTTTTAATTATGATTGCTAGTTCTACAAGTTTTGACAATAACATTGTTCATATTGTTTCTGTAATGTAACAGAAATATTGATTATTCATTTTTGAGTTTATTGTACTACATCATGGTTACTACTGGTAAGGAAACAAAAATAGTTTAAAACTGACAACTATTTTTTCTGTGCTGTGCAGATGTTTACACTGAAGGAAAGGTTTCTGTGCAGGCTTTTTCAAAAGAGTAAGCATGATTGTTTCATATTTCAAAAAGTGGTAGCTGTCAACGTAAGCATTGTTAGCTCATTTTAGAATTATAATGTCGTCATCATTTGTTCTTTTCTCCTCACAGATATTGATTAATCATGGGAATAATATCAAGAGCAGAATAACACTGTTTTTATACACACAAAGAAAAGTTTTATTTACAGATATGCTTTTCTTGATAAACTTTACATATTTCTTATTTCTTAACAGAAAACTAAATAATGTATGCAACATTGTCATTTCATGATCCATCTAGCTTACCAATACTAATCAGGTTTCCAGTTCAAAGATTGTCTGGAGAAGTCTGAATTTAGGCTGCACAGACAATTCTAAATTATAAAAAATGGTCTGGAAACATTTCATCCCTGGATAGCATTTTATAGGGAAAAAAAAACTGCTATGAAGATCTGTCATTCTCTTTTACTTTCATAGCTTCAGAATACTCATTCTGCAAAGGCAGCGGTAGGCTAAAAGATTAAAAGAGGTATATCTTAAGGGAAAAGTGGCAGATTCACCTCCCTGCTTCTCACATACCAAGATTAAATTATTGATTTTTGGCCACTCTAACTAAAGTCAATCAGTCATGTTTACTCTTTTTTAACCTTTTGGGGGGGGGAGATTGTATCTTATTAGGCAAAAAAAGCTTCTGTTTTCAGGATGAAATTTCACCACATCTAGTTAAAATATATTCAGGTTTCACTGACTACTTTTATTTCTCTTTAAAATGTTATTGGAAGTTTATTGCAAGGAAATACAGAGACTATAGACTAAGTTGTTAATTCACCCAGTGTGTCCCTTGCTCTTTTGGGATCTTTTGATATGTGTGTGTGTCTGTGTGTGTATTTCTACTTCAGTCACATGTTTCATATCAACGTTTGATAGTTTATTTCCTTTGTTCATACTATGAATATATATATATATATATATCTATATATATCTATATATATATATATATATATATAAATGCAACTGGATATGCTACTGTTTTCCCCACTGGTAATTTACATCCCAAAGCTGGATACTTTACATCTCAAAGAAGATAAATTTAGGTTTTATGATAAAAACATTTTTTTGGTGAACATAAGAAGAAGAATGTTGTGAAGTCATTAGTTAATCAATCTGAGTCTTTATTTTAGCACATCTTCTGCTGATACATTTTGCACTCTTTTTAAAAGCAAATTATCATTATTAACTTGCTATGACCTGCTTGAAATGTATGCTTCTTTTTACTGCTATCCTGAAAATGTTTATAAATTTTGAAGAGCTATAATCAGAATTATGTGGTAATACTGTGGATATGGTAATCAATGTCAGAATGATTTAATGTAATTTTATTTATTTATCTTTTATTTTACATTTGTTGACCGGGATAGTCTGACTGGATGCATGTCCATTTTCAGCGGAGGCCCGGGGAGAACAGCTCCAAGGGTAAGCAGATACAGCATTACATATTACAAACAGACTATTTACAGAGATTACATAGGTTAACAAGTTAAACAAGTTCCACAGGTTACAGTTAATCCTGAGCACAAGTCAGGATTAAATTAAATTACACAGTAAACTGGTTAACAGATTTTTACACATTCTATAGAGAATTAGCCAGGCTTGATACATTGACATAGCCAGTTAAGTGACAAATGTTGTTTGAGTCTAGTTTTAAACTGACCTAAGGTGGAAAGTAAGGTAATATCAGCTGGAAGAGAGTTCCAGGATCTACTTACAGAGTTTGCAAAGAGAGAATCACTGGCTGTGTTATTAATTTTGCTAGTCTGAATTAGTAGTTTGTTAGAGGATCGAAGCGGTCTAGGATTGTTATAGGGGTGATAATATTTTTAAGTGCAGGAGTATTGTCCGGATTATAGAGGATTTTATAGGCCATAATCAGTTGGTTATACTGGATTAGGCTGGGTAGTTCAAGCCACCCAAACTGATTTAGATTGATGCAATGATGTGTCCTAAAAGGCAGCCCAGTGGCAAACCTGGCAATGTGGTTGTAGCAAATTGAGAGTTTGTTAAGGACAGTCTTGTTTAAATTCGAGAGTAGAGGGGATGCATACAGAAGGGTTGAAAGAAGGTGAGAGCGAGCTATGGCAATTTTAGCTGGAGGGGTTAGGAAGGCTTTTATTCTGTAAAGTGACCCTAGTTTTTTATTGATGGTTTTGATAGTTTGGTTAACATGTAGGTCAAATTTTAGATTATTGTCTATGATGACACCTAATAGTTTTGTAGATGGGTCAGGGGAGATTATTGTGCCATCATTTGATTTTATGGTAAAGGTGAAAGCGGTAAGCCTACTTGTTGGTGAAAATAACAGCATTTTAGTTTTTTGGGGATTTAGGATCAGACGATGTTCAGAAAGCCAGTTTTCTATTGTATTAAAGGTGGTCTGGGTAGCTGACCATAACTTTACTGGAGATGTGGCTGAGCAAATCAGAGTAGAGTCATCAGCATATAGGATAGAGCTGACATTTGGGATGACAGTATAAAGATCGTTAATTAAGATGGAGAACAGCAAGAGCCCTAGTATAGAGCCTTGTGGTACTCCAAGGGTGTTAGGTAGAAGGTTAGAGAGTTTGTTCTGCCAGAGGATAGCCTGCTGTCGACCATTCAGGTAGGATTGAAACCATTGGAGGGCTCCAGTATCTAGACAGAATGTTTGCAGGGTGTGGATTAAAAGTTGGTGATCAACCATATCAAATGCCTTGGAAAGATCCAAAAAGAGGGCTGAGGATATATAGTTATTGTTGCAATTATGGTTTATGGTGTTAGTAAAGGCTAGGAGGGCTGAAGTAGTGCTGTGATGAGGATGGAAGCCATGCTGAGTGTCTGCCATAAGGCGATTTTAGATTATGTGGTGCATGAGTTGTCTATGAATACATTTTTCCATTATCTTTGCAAGTGGAGAGAGTATAGCTATTGGCCTATAATTGGAGAATTCAGTAGAGCTGCCTCCTTTGTGAAGTGAGATTACATAGGATATTTTCCAGATGGTGGGAATTTTAGCTTCTACTATGGTTCAATTGATTAGTATTGAGATAGGGTAAGCAATAGCATCAGCTGATTTTTGTAGGTACTCGGCAGGGAGTTGATCAGCAGAAAGTGCAGTGGGTTTTAATTTTTTGATCAAGGTACGGATAAGTGAAGTGATGACTGGTTGGAAGCTGAATGCGAGTAGGTTTCTAGGGGTGCTACTTTCAGCACCAGGGGAGCTAGGAGGTAGTTGGCTAGCTAGGGCTTGAATTGTCTCAGTAAAGAATCGGTTAAAACTATCAGAAACATCTTCAGGGGTTTTATCAATAGTAGCAGCAGGGATTGGGGTTGAAGTTTGTCCAGGATGTAGTAGATTATTTAAACCTGCCCAAAACTTCTGAGGGTTATTTTGATTTACTGTCTGTAAATTACAGTAGTATTGTTTTTTGTCTTGTAAAATTGATTTTTTGGTTTCGTTCCTGGATTGCCTGTATTTAATGTGATATTGAGGGTCTTTAGAAGAACGCCATAAAGCCCATGCTTTGTTTCTAAGGGTAATTTTGAGTTTAGACTCTATAGAAAGCCATGGTGCAGATTTTGCCTTGGTTCTCTTTGAACAAACAGGTGCATGCAAATCAAGGATCTCAAGGAATTTGTTGTTAAAGTATGCTACTGCATCCTCTAAGGGGAGTTGTTTTAGAATAGACCAATTACATGAGTTTAGTTCTTGTTGGAATTTGGCAGGGTCAAAGTTTTTATTGTTTCTAATATTTCTGAGTAAGGGTTGTTGGGAATTAATGGTTTTGTGCTTAATTACATATGTGAGAAGGTGGTCGCTTAGGCTATTAAGGAGGGTACCAGAGTTGTACAGTTGGGGGTGACTGTTTATGAGTACCCAGTCAAGTATACTTTCTTTTTGGTTGGGTTTACCTATCCTGGTAGGGGTGGATATGATTTGTGTAAATGCATGCAAGTTAATATGGGTGGTTGGGGATTCTGAGCAACAGATGCCCCAGTCTATGTTAAAGTCTCCAAGTAGTAGGGTTTCTTGGGGGTAGTGACATGATAGCCAGTGCAGGATATCTTCAAATGTAGATATATTGTTACCTGGGGGGAATGTACATACAGATGATATTAATGCATTTATTTTTAATAAGTTGCAATTTGGTGGCAAGAATCTCTGAGTTATTAATCTGAGGAGGTTGTATTACATCTATGGTGACATTCAACTCAGATTTATAGAGTACAGCTACCCCACCCCCCTTCCTCGAAGCACGATCCAGCCTGTGTATGTTGTACCCAGGTGGTAACACTTCATTGTCTTTAATGTTAGGTTTTAACCAGGTTTCAGATAAACAGAGAATCTCAGGGAAGTGGACATCCAGAAGTGCATGCAATTCATGTACCTTGTTATTAATGCTTCTAATATTGTAATGACAGACTAGGAGAGAGTTAGTTGGCCTATTAATTAGATTGCAAGTAGAGGGGGTATGTGTATCTGAAGTGAGTGGGCCAGGGTCGGGGTGAATATCACCACCAAGTATTAGGTTAAGGCTATACTTGGTGATGAACTTCAGGAATTTGTTTATAGTTTGTGGTAGTGTTTGGATCTAGAGCTAATGTGCCTGAGGTTGAGATGTTGATAGACTGAACAAGATGATGGATAGGATCTGGTACTGCAAGTACGGTTGAAGGTGGAAGGATTTACAGCTGGGGTGATAGTATGGCCTTTTGGGACCTGAAATCCCGTGAGAAACTGGTTTTCATACAAGGTAAGGAGGTATGGTGTGAACAGGAGGGGTAATAAAGAGGAGTATATCATTATCTGTGATTCAGCTAGTGGGTTAAGGAACGGTTTTACCTGGTGATGCAACACCAGAAGATAGAGTGGTGAGGTAAGGGTAGTGGAAGGGGGATGGGAGAATGCCAGATGAAAGCTAATAGGTGCTATTAAAATGTAGGTAGTAGAATGGGGGTGGGTGGAATTATTCTAGATGAAAGCAGATAGGATCTAGAAAGTGGGGGAGTGGCTATAGTACTATAAATTTAGAGGTACTGGGGGCAGGAGGGAATTGGGGGCAGGGAGGGAGCGAGAGAGCCCGAGCGTAGGGCAACGAAGGGCTATTGCAGTTTACAAAGTTTCCTAAGGTGTCCTAAAGCTATAAGGTAAGTATTACAGCTTTTAATGTAAGAGTCAATTTACTTCAGCTACAGGGGAAGGAGGCAACAACCCACGTAGAAACAAAGAGACCTATGGCTGACCAGTATGGTGACTTGCTGAATTACAAAGCACTGTAAGTGAAAGCTTAACAAATGCTTTTTGTGTGTGCAACCTACTCTGTTTAAATGTTGAGAGAATCTGATTGCAGTCCTGTAGACACCGTTTTGTAGAGATCTGTAGAGTTCAATCTGTTTAAATGTTGAGAGAAACTGATTGCAGTCCTGTAGACACCGTTTTGTAGGGAACTGTAGAGTTCAATCTGTTTAAATGTTGAGAGAAACTGATTGCAGTCCTGTAGACACCATTTTTTAGGGAACTGTAGAGTTCAATCTGTTTAAATGTTGAGAGAAACTGATTGCAGTCCTGTAGACACCGTTTTGTAGGGAACTGTAGAGTTCAATCTGTTTAAATGTTGAGAGAAACTGATTGCAGTCCTGTAGACACCGTTTTGTAGGGAACTGTAGAGTTCAATCTGTTTAAATGTTGAGAGAAACTGATTGCAGTCATGTAGACACCATTTTGTAGGGAACTGTAGAGTTCAATCTGTTTAAATGTTGAGAAAAACTGATTGCAGTCCTGTAGACACCGTTTTGTAGGGAACTGTAGAGTTCAATCTGTTTAAATGTTGAGAGAAACTGATTGCAGTCCTGTAGACACCGTTTTGTAGGGAACTGTAGAGTTCAATCTGTTTAAATGTTGAGAGAAACTGATTGCAGTCCTGTAGACACCGTTTTGTAGGGAACTGTAGAGTTCAATCTGTTTAAATGTTGAGGAAACTGATTGCAGTCCTGTAGACACCATTTTGTAGGGAACTGTAGAGTTCAATCTGTTTAAATGTTGAGAAAAACTGATTGCAGTCCTGTAGACATTGTTTTCTAGGGAACTGTAGAGTTCAATCTGTTTAAATGTTGAGAGAAACTGATTGCAGTCCTGTAGACACCATTTTTTAGGGAACTGTAGAGTTCAATCTGTTTAAATGTTGAGAGAAACTGATTGCAGTCCTGTAGACACCGTTTTGTAGGGAACTGTAGAGTTCAATCTGTTTAAATGTTGAGAGAAACTGATTGCAGTCCTGTAGACACCGTTTTTTAGGGAACTGTAGAGTTCAAACTAAGTCACACCAGGTTAGCCAAGGGGGGAAGAGAGAGGGAAATCCTAAGCACCTAGATTTGAAAATGATAATAACTGAAACATTCAATCACAGACCACACGTTGCATTTATTTAACTATTTTTGAGTTCTTTGACATAATGTGATATTAGATGGATGATGTAACTTTATTTTGAAAGCTGGTGTGAATAGTATATGTGAGTCAATATAAAATTATCTACCTTTATATTAATATACTGTGTAATTCATTTATTTACTGATACACTAACTAATATATCTATCTATCTATATAAATATATACACACCAAGGACATCAACACACATAAGCAAATACATACACACACACACACACACACACACACACACACACACACACACACACACACACACACACACACACACACACACACACACACACACACACACACACACACACACACACACACACACACACACACACACACAGTTGCACACAAACCCAAACACATGCACACGCATGTGTGAGCATATATACACACACACACGCATACACACACACACACACACACACACACACACACACACACACATGCACAAACACACAATTTAAAACATTTTTTGGCAAAATAAGGATTAGCAGCTGTTTCTAATGGCTTTCTATATTTCTGATTTTCCTCTCATATCTGCCTATTAAAGCAAATTAGTGAGTATCCCCATTGACTAGTCAGATAGCTTGAAGCAGTTGTAAAAATACAAATAAAGTTATAAATGATATTTATAAGAATGTCAGATCAGATTTTGCATGTCTGCCAGATTACAAATAAGCAAACATTTTCCTATTATGTGCTATTTTAAGTATTGCTGGAAAATATCTTAGTCTTGGATATTTTGTTAGGTAAAGCAAGACTATTCCTCACATTAACTACTTTTTTATGATTTAGTTATTGGAACTTGTTAAGATCATTGTCCTTATCATTTGAGTGTGCCTCTGTGCTACCTCTGATAGTTTTCTGTAAAGGAGTTTTAGCTGAACTTGAGCAGATACATATGTACTGCATTTCTATAAAATGAAGGCATCCTTGTTAAGCAAATGCTCACAAATTACATTTACAGGTTAAATCAAAAACTTGAATTGAAACGTATTTGATTTGCAAACTATGGCTTTAAATAAACAGACATCAGTTTTCTAGTTTGGTGAACTTGCAAACCAGATCTGCCTCCAATGGACTACAATGACTTAAGTACTAGATGTTGATTCCATGAATCTGTGAAGAACAAATTTTGCATCTTTTGTCACTTGTAAAAGTGACTTGTATTTTATACTGTGGTGGACACTATGTATACTTAGCTCATGTCCTTTTTGATAAATTGGAAAATAGCCTTTTCACGAGTGCTCTACCCTTTTTCCATTATACCCAAGGCAGTTATCAAGACCACTTTTAGTTGTCTACTGTATAAAACATGCATGACTAAAATGTGGCATTTATTAGTTGTTAAGACATAAGATTACATCCAGAAAGAGCTAAGTATGGAATCTTCTTGTAAAATATCAGCTAATGTGCTTACTGGCCAAGTTTTTTAATGTGATCCAATAATTAAAAAGAAAAAGAAAAGTTTACTGCTTTCTATCTAACTTCTATTTTGTACAAAAATGCCGTGGTGGTACGGCAGTAGTGTTGTTACCTCACAGCAAGAGGTTCTCCCATACGATTCTCAGTTGGGCTTGGGAGTACCTTCTGTGAGGAGTCTGCATGTCCTCCCCGCAGTTGGGTAGAGTTTGAAATACATGCGTGTGTAAATGGGCGTGCCTTTGTTGAAGGTTGAGCATCAAGCTGGCACCTCGGTGTTTAGTAAACATCTACTGCCAATCATTAGCGGACCACAGTTCCACTGTGGCAACCCCTTACTAGGAAAAGCCAAAAGACAAACAACAACTTATTCATTCTACAAATACAATGGCATAAAACAATTCAGTTATAGTTTATAATTGAAGCTACCACAGTTAAGAAGTTGACCTCAATTTATAGCAGCAGTGTGGAAATAAGATATTTTATGCTTTCCTTGGGATGATCTCTGTAATGTTAATTTCTAGCAGCTATAAAAAGACATAGAACATTTCAATAATAAATTCACTTAAATATCAAGAAAATAAATGTTTCCAGAGTTTTTTGGTTTGTTTTTTTATATAGATAGCTGCAGGAAACACTCATCCTTCTTTTTTAACCTTAAGACTCCCTTATATTTTAATCTTAAGACGATATTCTTTTCTAGGAGCAAATGTAATTTAAATAACAAGTAATACAACAATTTATGAAACTGAAGCAGCTGATCACTTTGATAAAGCCTACATCACTGTAGTTTAAGTCAATTAGCATTTTAATGCAAACTACTACAAATATTACTCAGGGAGATCCAAACTAAATATTTTGCCAGCAATGTATACAGTAGGTTATCATCCTGAAAACTTTACCTGTAGTCCTAACATGTGTGTTTTATTTTTAATTATTTGACAGTCTATGTCCTACTTATGTTTCTCAGCCAAGAAAACAAGTTGGGTTCAATCTGTAACTGTATAAGGTATCAGAAGATCAGAAATTTGAAAAATAGATTTTACCATGCAGTAAAGACCAAACATATGAAAGAAAAAAGTGCATCAGTTATTTGAAGGAATATTTAGACAGATAACAATGTGCATATTTTTGTCAGTATGTTGGTCTCCAGATAACCCAAACAGCAGACACATTCTAACACATTTTCTACAACTGAAGTTGACAGTTTAGTCATTTTATTTGAGGAAAAAGAATTTAGTGACTTCACAGTACCTTTTGGTTTTCACAGTTATCCATGATCAACTGCTATCAGAACAGTTATTTTTTTTTTCTGTAATGGTACAAATCCCTTCTAATTTATAATTTACAACTAGGATGTATTACATTAAAGAACAATGTAAGATAGAAGACACATTTCTGTTTCTCAACAGTGTTTTGTTGGAAACATGCAAATTAAAAATAATTTATCTGTAAACATGGCCAAACATAATGAAAAGTATAGCAGTATCAAGAGAATATGATACATTTAAGTTACTTCTGAAAAGTCAGCCTGTTTTGTCTGTTGAAACAATCAAAAGCCCTGTATTCATGGTCATAAAAACTGTACCCAAAAGATTGTACAGTGAGTATAACAGAAATTTGAATACTGCCACTTGCAATGTGTGTGGTCCTACATTTGTAGCCATAATATACATTTTTTAATGTTTTAGTTTATATAGATACATTAGCCAACCCATGTTTGACACTTTTCAAGACTTGGGTCACAACACCAATGCTAGTATATGACCTTTTCCCCACTGTAGTGTACTCCTGGAGTTGGTATACAATGTAAGGGGGGTGTGGGGGGCACAACCCTCCACATTGGTGGAGTGTGGGGCATACATCCCCACCTATTTTAAATGTTTAGAAACATAGATGTGGATACTTACAACTCCAACGAATAACACTTTCCAGAAAACAATATCTAACCAAACTATGTGGGGGCTATGACCCCCACAACACCCCCTTACCATATGTACTAACTCCAGGATTGCACAGTGAGGAAAAAAGCCATATATAACTTTCAATTAAATGAGTTTGAGTCAAATGAGTTTTCAGTGAAATGAGCTTTCAGTGAATTGTGCGCAGGCAACTGAGTTTCAGTGAAATGAGCTTTCAGTGAAATGAAGTAGATCCATATATATATATATATATATATATATATATATATAAAACAATTTAGAGTAGAAAATCAGTCAGTATATTTCTAGACTCAGAAGCCAGAATACAAAGAAAAACTGACACTGCTGTATGATGTTTAAATGTTAACATTGTAGGTCTAAAAATATTATTTATAAATACAGGGGGATCATTTTGTTGGGTCTATATTAAAAGACCGAAGAGGTGCTTCAGCGAATACATCTTGGTCGACATGTAATGAGCGTACGCACTAAAGTGCAACGCTCAAAACAGCTGTTTCTTTCCCTGGGAAAGAAACCGCTAGCACAAACACACACACACACACACACACACACACACACACACACACACACACACACACACTTTAAAACATAAATTGGGGGGCTTCCCCACACCCCCTCCTAACTAAATATACCAACTCCAAGATTGCACTACAGTGAGGAAAGAGGTGAACACACGGGGATGGCCAAGTGATTTCTTTCCCAGGGAAAGAAATTGCTGTTTTGAGCATTTGCGCTTTAGTGTGTTTGCTCATTATGTGTCGACCAAGAGGTTTTCGCTGAAACACCTCTTCGATCTTTTAATATAGACCAATTTTATTTAGTACTCTGCTTGATTTTGTATAATAAGTTAACTAGTTGTTGCTGATGCAGACAGAAACGAAATAAATGTTTCTTTATTTTTATTTATTTTATTTTATTTATTTTACATTTGTTGACCGGGATAGTCCGACTGGATGCATGTCCATTTTCAGCAGAAGCCTGGGGAGAAAAGCTCCAAGGTAAACAGATACAACAAAACATATTACAAATAGAATATTAACAATGATTACATAAGCAAACAAGATAAACATGTTCCACAGGTTAGAGTTAATCCCTAGTGAAAATCAGGAGTAAATTACACAGTAAGCTGATTAACAGATTTTACACATTCTAGAAGAGAGTTAGCCAGACTTGATACAATGAAATAGCCAGTTTAGTGCCAGATGTTGTTTGAGTCTAGTTTTAAATTGACCAAGGGAGGAAAATAAAGTAATATCAGCTGGAAGTGAGTTCCAGTATCTACCTGCAGAGTTTGCAAAGAGAGAATCACTGGCTGTGTTGTTAATTTTGCTTGTCTGAATTAGTAGTCTGTTAGCGGATTGAAGCAGTCGAGGATTGTTATAGGAGGTGATAAGATTTTTAAGTGTATGAGTATTGTCTGGATTATAAAGGATGTTATAGACCATAATCAGTTGGCTATACTGGATTAGAGTGGGTAGTTCAAGCAATCCAAGCTGGTTTAGATTGATGCAATGATGTGTCCTAAAAGGCAGCCCAGTGGCAAACCTGGCAATGTGGTTGTAGCAGACTGAGACTTTCTTAAGGACAGTTTTGTTTAAATTAGAGAGTAGAGGGGATTCATACAGAAGTGTTGAAAGAAGGTGAAAGCGAGCTATGGCAATTTTGGCTGGAGGGGTTAGGAAGGCTTATTCTTACTCTGTAAAGTGACCCTATTTTTTATTGATGGTTTTGATTGATTGGTTTACATGTAGGTCAAATTTTAGATTGTTATCTATAATGACACAATAGTTTTGTAGAGGGGCAGGGGAGATTATTTTGCCATCATCTGCATTTATTGTTAAGGTAAAAGCAGTAGACTTATGTGTTGGTGAAAATAACAGCATTTTAGTTTATTTGGGATTTAGTATCAGACGACGTTCAGAAAGACAGTTTTCTATAGTATTAAAGGTCATCAGGGTTGCTGACCATATGTCTGTTGGAGATGTGGCCGAGCAGATCAGGGTAGAGTCATCAGTGTATTGGATACAGCTGACTTTTGGGATGACAGTATATAGGTCATTAATGAAGATGAAGAACAGCAGGGGCCCTAGTATGCCCTAGGTAGGTGCCCTACCTTGTGGTACTCCAAGGGTGTTAGGTAGTAGGTTAGAGAGTTTGTTCTGCAAAAGAATAGCCTGCTGTCTCCCACTCAGGTAGGATTTAAATCATTGAAGGGCTGTAGTATCTAGACAAAATGTTTGCAGGATGTGTATTAAAAGTTGGTGATCAACCATGTCGAATGCCTTGGAAAGATCCAAGAAGAGGGCAGGACATATGTGATTGTTGTTACAATTATGGTTTATGGTGTTGGTAAAGGCTAGTAGGGCTGAAGCAGTGCTGTGGTGAGGATGGAAGCCATGCTGGATATCTGCCATGAGGTTATTCTGTATTAGGTTGTGTGTGAGTTGTCTATGAATAAATTTTTTCATAATCTCTGCAAGTGGAGAGAGTATAGCTATTGGCCTATAACTGGAGAATTCAGTAGAGCTACCTCCTTTGTGAAGTGGGATTACGTAGGATATTTTCCAGATGGTGGTAATTATAGCTTCTGTTATAGTTCGATTAATTAGTATTGATACTGCGTAGGCAATAGCATCAGCTGATTTTTGAAGGTACTCGGCAGGGAGTTGATCAGCAGAGAGTGTGGTGGGTTTGAATTTTTTGATCAAGGTACGGATAAGTGATGTAGAAGCTGGTTAGAAGCTGACCGAGAGTAGGTTTATAGGGTGGTACTTTCAGGACCAGGGGAGCTAGGAGGTAATTTGCTAGCTAGGGCTTGAATTGTCTCACTAAAGAATTGGTTAAAACTATCTGAAACATCCTCGGGGGGGGGGGGTTTATCAATAGTAGCAGTGGGGATAGGGGTAGAAGTTTGTCCAGGATGTAGTAGATTATTCAAACCTGCCCAAAACTTCTGAGGGTTATTTTGATTTACTGTCTGCAAATTACAGTAGTATTGCTTTCTGTGTTGTAAAATGGATTTTTTTTTAGTTTCGTTCCTAGTTTGCCTGTATTTAATGTGATCTTGGGGGGTCTTTAGTAGAATGCCATAAAGCCCATGCTTTGTTTCTAAGGGTAATTTTGAGTTTAGACTCTTTAGAAAGCCATGATGCAGTTTTTGCTTTTGTTATCTTTGAACGAACAGCTGCATGCAAATCAAGGATCTGAAGAAATTTGTTATTAAAGTATACAACTGCCTCCTCTAAGGGGGGGGGGTTAGAATAGACCAATTACATGAGTTAAGTTCCTGTTGGAATTTGGCAGGGTCAAAGTTTTTTTTTGTTTGTTGGGGGTTAAAGGTTTTGTGCTTAATTATATATGTGAGAAGGTGATTGCTTAGGTCATTGGGAAGGGTACCAGAGGTGAACAGTTAGGGGTTACTATTTATGAGTACCCAGTCAAGTATGCTTTCTTTTTGATTGGGTTTACCTATCCTGGTAGGGGTGGATATGATTTGTGTAAATGCATGCAGGTTAATATGGGTGGTTGGGGATTCTGAGGAACATGTGCCCCAGTCCATTTTAAAATCTCCAAGTAGTAGGGTTTCTTGGGGGTAGTGACATGATAGCCAGTGCAGGGTGTCTTCAAGTGTAGCTATATTATTACCTGGGGGAATGTACATGCAGATGATATTAATGCATTTACTTTTGTTAAGTTGCAATTTCGTGGCAAGAATCTCAGAGTTATTAATCTGAGGTGGTTGTGTTACATCTATGGTCACATTCAACTCAGATTTTATAGAGTATAGCTACCCCACCCCCCTTCCTGGAAACACGATCCAGCCTGTGTATGTTATACCCAGGTGGTAACACTTCATTGTCTGTAGTGTTAGGTTTTAACCAGGTTTCAGATAAACAGAGAATCTCAGGGGAGTGGACAGCCAGGAGTGCATGCAGTTCATGTACCTTATTATTAATGCTTCTAATATTGAGATGACAGGCTAGGAGAGAGTTAGTTGGTCTACTGATTGTAGGTTTATAGCTTAGGTTATAAGTAGGGGGGGGGTATATATATCAGAAATGGATGGGCCAGAGTTGAGGTGAATATCACCACCAAGTATTAGGCTAGGTCTATACTTAGTGATAATCTTCAGGAATTTGTTTATAAATTTGTGGTAGTGTTTGGATCTACAGCTAATGTGCCTGGGGTTGATGTGTTGGTAGAGTGAACAAGATGTTGGGCAGGACCCGGTACTGCAAGTATAGTTCAAGGTGGAATGATTTACAGCTGGGGTGATAGTATGGCCCTTTGAGACCTGAAATCCCATGAGGAACTGTTTTTTTATACAAGGTAAGGTGGTATGGGACCAGCAGGATGTGTAGTAGAGAGGAGAGTATCATTGTTTGGGATACAGCTAGTGCGTTAAGGAACTGTTTTACCTGGTGATGCAACACCAGAAGATAGGATGGTGAGGTAACTGTGCTAGAAGGGGATGGGAGAATGTCAGATAAAAGCTAATAGGTGCTAGTAAAAATGTAGATAGAGGAATGGGAGTGGGATGAAATAACCCAGATGAAAGCTGATAGAATCTAGTAAGTTGGGGAGTGACTATTATACTATAAAGTTAGAGGTAGTGGGGGTGGGTGGAAATTGGGGGCAGGGAGAGGAGCGAACGGAGCGGGGCTGTTGCAGTTTGCAAGGTTTCCTAGGGATTCCTAGAGCTGTAAGGTAAGTATTTTAGCTCTTAATTAGACTAGTTTTTAGCTCTTAATTTTGCTAGCTATAGGTTTGCTGTTTAAAAATACAATTTTTAGGGAATAGGTCTGCTGTTTTGTAATACAATTTTTAGTGAATGTTCCATAGTTCATGCAAATCTAGTGTTGTTTTAAGGTTAGGAATACAATGGTTAGAGGGGGCAGATGTTAAACTACACTTTAGTTAGGGTTGGAAGATATCCAATTTGTAACAGGGACAAACTATACGTGCTTTAGACCCCAGTAAGCAGCTTACAATTTAAAATGGAGAACAGTATTAAGTTTCTACCTTGGCACTTTGTAGTGCACTGACTTCAGTGTACTGTATTCAGCAGGGTAGCATCCTTCTTGGTCAGAGAGCACTATTTTTGGGAGTTTGTATCAGGGGAACTACCTGGAAACTAGAGTAGAGCAAGTTAATTAAATAGTTAGGTAAGAGGCAATTCAGTACTATAATTGCAGACCAACAAACAAGAACAAACAAGTTTATCAGTTGTCAGGGACAGGGAACTGCTAGTGAGACATAAGAAGACATTAGTTCATTCAGCACACAGTTAGCAGTTAAAACGGCTTCTACTTTTCCTTTTTCTAGCACAGATCAGGTCAGTTTCGAGTATTTCCCCTGTACATCACAGCCGGTCAAAAACAGCACTTAAAAAGCACAGACCAGTCGCTATTCACATCAATTACGTTATTTATGGAAACTTACAAGCTCCATGAAGCTGCGAGCACCGTGAGCACTTTATTTTAAACCTAAGTCAGAATCATGCTTGCGTTTGGCAAATCTAGGCATAACTTTAAGCACACAACTGCAGTATATGCTGCATTTATAATACTAGAGCACAGACAACATGAAAGATGAACTCAAACTGTCACATCTACAAGCCATAACACAGGACAAGCATTTGCAAGATAGGACTTTCAACTGCCGTTTCTACTTTAAACATGGCAAACAATTACTATAATTTCTACTGTAAATTAACAGGGCAGTAGTTACAACTAAGAATTCAGCAGGCCTGGTAAATACTTTTGTTTCTACTGTAAACTAAACAGGGCAAGCAGTTACAACTAAGTATTCAACAGGGCTGGTAATTGCTGTCATTTCTACTGTAAATGAAACAGGGCAAACAGTTACAACTAATACAACATACTATGAGTATGAGGACGCTGCCAACAGGGTCTAGAAGCATCAGGGGTTTGAAAATGGCAGGTCTTAGTAGGTAGATATGAAACCATGCTTACGTAGCTGTTCAGGGGAGGGGTTAGGCTATTGTAGCTTGCAAGGTTTCCTAGGGCTTCCTGGAGCTGTAAGGTAAGCATTTTAGCTCTTAATCAGACTAGTTTTTAGCTCTTAATTTTGCTAGCTATAGGTTTGCTGGTTTTTAATACAATTTTTAGTGAATAGGTTTGCTGTTTTGTAATACAATTTTTAGTGAATGTGCTATAGTTAATGCAAATCTAGGTTGTTTTAAGATTAGGAATACAATGGTTAGAGGGGCAGTGATTAAACTACACTTTAGTTAGGGTTGGGAGTTAGCCAATTTGTAATGGGGACAAACTATACATGCTTTAGACTCCAGTCAGCAGCTTACAGTTTAAAATTGTGAACAGTATTAAGTTTCCACCTTGGCACTTTGTAGTGAGCTGACTTCAGTGTACTGTATTCAGCAGGGTAGCATCCTTCTTGGTTAGAGAGCACTGTTTTGGGGAGTTTATATCAGGGGAACTACCTTGGCACTTTGTAGTGGGCTGACTTCAGAGTACTGTATTCATTAGGGTAGCATCCTTCTTGGTCAGAGAGCACTGTTTTTGGGAGTTTACATCAGGGGAACTACCTTGGCACTTTGCAGTGGGCTGATTTCAGTGTACTGTATTCAGCAGGGTAGCATCCTTCTTGGTCAGAGAGCACTGTTTTTGGGAGTTTATATCAGGGGAACTACCTTGGCACTTTGTAGTGGGCTGACTTCAGTGTAGTGTATTCAGCAGGGTAGCATCCTTCTTGGTCAGAGAGCACTGTTTTTGGCAGTTTATATCAGGGGAACTACCTTGGCACTTTGTAGTGGGCTGACTTCAGTGTACTGTATTCAGCAGGGTAGCATCCTTTTTGGTCAGAGAGCACTGTTTTGGGGAGTTTATATCAGGGGAACTACCTGTAATGTCCAAGTGTGTAGTCTAAACAAGTCCCATTTATGGTTTTATATATGTCTTAACTGACAATAAAGTATAAAATACTACAATACACATTTCAGCCAGGCATTATAGATTAATATGCACCAAAACAAGCAGATATAAGAACAGTTTTTTCCCCCCACAGGCCATCAAGTTCATTAATGGTTAACTCAGTTTATTAGGTTGAGGTATTCTTTTTCCCAAGCCTTTGAGGATTCTGCAGTATTGTTTACACATTGTTAATACTTGTTTCTCTCAGTTTACTTTAGTATTTCTTGCTTTGAGTTGCACTTTGCACACACACACATATATATATATATATATATATATATATATATATATGTATTTACTTTTTTGTCTTGTTCTTAACAGTTGCATGTATGTTGTTTGTCTTGTTTTTAATAGTTGTATGCATGTCATTTATAGGTTCATAGGTTCATAGGTTCATACTAGGCTATCTGCCCTAGGGCATTTATAAGCCTAGCCAGAGTATGTTTTTCTTTCGCCACCCATTTTAAATTAATTTTGCTATGCCCTTTTTCGAGGTTAGTAGTATACTGTACCTCTGTCTAACAGTGACACAGAAGTGATACCCGGGGTAAACCTACGATCTCCCATCCACTCATCAAGATTCCTCTTGAAAAGAGTCAATGAGGGACTCTGCCTAACCTGGACTGGGATTTTATTCCAGAGTGAAGGGAGCCTCTGGGTTATGAATCTGTCCCTCCAGCATGTCCTATTTATTTCAGTGCTGAGGTTCAAGTCTCTCGAGCGTGTAGCTCGATGGGATTTGGATTTTTTGAGGTGCAGCATGTCCCTTAATTCTGGGTTGGACATGGCCTTATACGTCAGGCACAGGTCACCTCTGAGCAGGCGGTATGCCACTGAGTAGAGCTGGAGTTTCTTTAACCGGGCAGCATATGGCATCTGTTTGAGCCCTTTGATCCTCTTGGTGAGGTACTTTTGGGGTCTTTCCAGTTGCTGCAGGTGTTTGGTAAGGTACATCCCAAAAGGGGCATTGTACTCAATTATGGGCCTGATGAGGGATGAGTAAAGAGGCACGATGACCTCCCCTAATCTAGATGTGAATCCCTTCATGATTTATGTAATTCATACTTGGAGAGTCACTGAATCTGGAGTCAAATTCCTTGTGTGCGTGTATAATTGGCCAATACATTTGATTCTGCTTCTGCTTCTGATTCATATTAGATGTTTTAGTTCTATGGCAGTGAATCTCTTCCTTTCACAAATTCTACTCTCCTCTTTTTTTTCTTTTCCATATGTTGCAGAAAAAAACAGCTGATTTCTGTTTCAGAAGTCAATACATCTTAGAAAGAAAAACATCTCCTTTTGCATATTTGATGACTTGCTCCGATAACTCTAGTGAAAGGTTTTTGCTTTAGACATTCACAATCCCATCATGATAACATTACCATAAGACGTGAAGTTTTTACAAATTAGGATTGAAGATGAAGACTGGTCCTTTTTAAGTTTTATCAGTCCTGTTTCTAGTTAAAAATTCTTGCCATTCCTCTTTTTTGGTTTAATATTTAACATCAAAAATAAAAAGAAATGATTGTTAAATCCAGATCTACAAAAATACACATTTTTGGTCTAGGTAAACAATAAGTCTTAAGATGTTTGTGTTTCTAGGGGTGCATGCAATTTTAACCAGCTTTAGTGCTTAATCTACAGATAAAGGGTGATGATGACCTACAGCTAGAAGACAAAGGTTTGTAAAAAGGCAAAGGGTCTGAATCCCTCAGCTAATCAGCTCTCACACTTATCCTGATAGCCCTGCTGGAAAAGGAAATCATTGTATTTTATTTTGATGATTACACTGAATAAGGAATAATGTTTCAGCATTTATGGCATTTAATTGCTAGCATGTCACCCTGAATAGTTTGCTAATTCATTCATTATATTACGGTCTGTTTAGTCTATCTATTTAATCTATAAAATGATAGCAGGTTTTCCAGGAACACAAATAGGGTCTATATTATATCATCGAATGCTTAAAAAGTGAACGATGAATAAATGACCCCATGTAAGCGAAAGCTTACAATCTCAAAAGCTCAGAACAGTGATTTTTTTTCCAAGGGAAAAAAATCACTTTTCCAAAAAAAAAAAAAAAGAAAGAAAAACAATTGAAAGAATACATAAAGTGGGGGGCTTCACCCCCCCTACACCCCCTTACTTAAATATACCAACTCCAAGATCGTACTACATTGCCAAAAATGGCAAAGTAACAGAAGAGACTAAGCAAATTCTTTCCCTGGGAAATAATTTGCTTAAAATCTGCTTTGCTATTTTGCCTTTTCATTGTTTTAAGTTCGGCCAAGACGCATTCAATAGAATGTGTCTTTGGTCATCTAATAGGAACCCCACAAATAGCATGCAGTCATGTATGCAATTGCAGTCACATGCATTTCCAAATACTAACATGTAAAGGTACAGCCAAGATAAAATATGTGTTAAAAATGGTGTTATCAGTAGTTTGTCTATATACCTTTGTGCATTATCAAAGCTTTTAGAAAATCCCCAAACCCAACATACTTTTATTAATCTCAAAAACTAAAGTAAAAGTTCACACATCTCACATATAAAACAAAGGCAAACTTCCAACACAAAACACTAAAGCCTATCTAAGACAAGCTTCAAAATGATGTGCATAAACCTGCAGAAAAACTGAAGAAACGTAAAACAAAGGGAAAAATATGATGAAGTTAAAAAAATCTCTGATTCACTTAAGCAAAAAAATTATAACTGTACACATTATACACTCCCAAAAACAGCACTGACCACCCAAACCAATGCCCAAGAAATTAACTGCTTTCCCATTTGAATGAAATATGTTAACTTAAAACAATAAAATAAATAAAATGAAACACTGTCTGCAACTAGCCAATGAGATAATTATATTATTGACATAATTAACCCAATATGACCTATCTAAACTAATTACAATAAAGCTAACTGAAAACATAACTAAGTTATAAAACTAACAAATCCTAACATAACAGTCACTGCCATATTAAATTACATAAAACAATGAAGTGACACTTTAAATAATTATGTTTCGAGACAAGAGTACAAAGCCACCATTGGCATGCCAGTCACAAAAATGCATGCAAATTATTAAGGTATTCTTAATAGAAATGTGAACTTGATATAATCCTTTGAAGTCAATGGGAAATACTGCTATAACATAAAGGGCACAGATACAATGTAAATCTATCCGTTTTTTTTTTTTTCTATCTGTTGTGCCCATGATTATGGAAGATTATATACAACTATTGCACTGAGCAGTAGTTGAAACAATAATTCATAACAGAAGAGCATACACAACTGCTAACTTCAGTCTGTGTTAGCTACAATAATATTCACTTTTTATTTTCACTGGCATAATGTTGTTTGAACGTGTCTGTAAGGAGGCTTATTTTTTGTTGATTACTATATCATATTCTCTTCTCTCTGTCATATGCTATATTTTATTGCTTCTTTATCACATTTTTATCAACACTGCTACATACTGTTATGTATTACTTTCTTATTATACTTTTTTATTTACTTTTATTGTAAAAATGCATTTCCTGTATAACGTTGTTAACTACCTATGCATTACATTTATTGTAATGTTTGTGGAACTTTTCACCCCGGGCCTCTGCTGAAAAAGGACTATTCAGCTCAGTCAGACTATTCCAGTCAAGAAATGTAAAATAGCTAACTAAATTAATGAGTAAATATAATTGAAAGCTAGATATCTGCATGCCAATGGGTTCTCTGATTAATTTCACAGTGAATGCAAAGTAAATACATTCACTCTTTAAAATATTAATTCTGTGTTGAATATGACTTGGTAAAAATATTTCAGCAAATGGTTACTAGAAGTAGTGCAGATTGTGAATAGTTATATGAATTGTGGAGATTTTAAATTAGGTTTCTGTATTATGGCAAATGGACTTTCTAACAGTCAGAAGTAAGTCAATTTAAATATGGTAAAAACAATCCAAAGCATGCAACGACTGCTTAGTAAATGCCTAATTTCTGCCTGCATCTCCAAAACACCCTTAGTGTAAGAATCTATCTAGAGCATATGATTATAATGACAAAAGAAAATTAATTATTTCTCTTATAAGGCAACTTAAACATTTGGGGAAATCCTTCCACTTCAGATTTACATTTCTTTTCTTAGTTCAGTGTCCACATGGTCTCATGTGCCAGGACATTGTCGAAGTAGCCAGGCATGAAATGTCATCAGTTGCTTCACCTGCCTCCAGCCAATGTAGTAAAAGCCGTCCCAAGCACTAGAGGGACAGAGTGCAATATGGGACACTTTGGATTGCAGGAAAATATCTCAGAACAATCCTTCCCCACCTCTCCTAAGTAACCTGAGGAGAAGAAACAATGACCAGCAGGAAGTGCGGCTAGCCGCATCATCACCAGCAGGGCTGGTTTTAACTAAGATGGAGTCCTAGAACAAGAGATGATTGGTTCTACCCCTTTCTAGAGACTATATTTGTCACTCCCTAGACTGGCTGCAATCCACAGGCTCCACTCCTACTAGCTTCATCATTCATGATTCTCTTTTCCCGCTCTGGATTTTTGGAATTGTACAATACCATCCTGAAAACTGTCCTCTCAACAGCCCCCTCCCAATTGTGGCATCCAAAGTGACATTTACTTGCACAAAATTATAACAGGACATCAGTGTATATGTACTAGATAGATGCCCCATTCATGAAATAAAGTATGAGTAAATACTGTCTGAACAGCAGATGAAGTTTTAAGGTGTTTCTTAAATTTACCATGAATACATATTTAGGGCAAATACACAACATTACCCCTACAGACTTTAAGTAAGATGCATTTCTGTAACCCCATAAGCACTGTGGTTATGTCTAATGCATACTGTGGTAGTGAAACTAGGTCAGTTAAAACAGCAAGCATGTACCTGCAATTTTAACAGAATATTAGGACTACCATCAATTGGTAAGTATGACAGTTTAGGACTAAAGCTTGAATAACTTGTCAATACGGAGCACAACTTACAAAAGAGGGACAAATAATAGAAAGCAGCTTGGACAAGCAAAATATGGTGTCCACACTAATCTTGTATGACATTTATTGAGACAGTATAACACTGAAGTTGTCATATTAGGCGCAGAATTAATACTCATAATTATTGGGTTAAGTGGATGTAAGTGGATTGGGTGCTATAAACTGGAGATTATACAGGTATGCAAAAAAAAAATAAAATAAAAAGCCATCAGATATCATCCAGCTACAAGTGCACTGATACTATGATAATATAAGTGCACACACATCAAGTCTGCAACTATCTGCAAACTTGGCCAGCCTGATAGCCCTTGATATTAGCCTTCACTTCCATAAAATAGTTGCAAAAAAGGACCCAGCATTTAGCCCTGAGTGACTCTGCTAATTACTGGCCTTTTTATGGAGGTGGGCTCCCCTATCCTAACTTCTGGGGTTGTATATGACAGCCAGCTGGCAATCCAGACTGTAACATAAGATTTTATGTCTAATTCCATGAGATTATTTCCAATGCTGAGTGGGGTATTGTATCAAATGCCTTGGCCAGCTCAAGGTAGACAGTACATACTATTTTGCCTTCATCCACTATCCTGGTGATCTTCTCAAAGAAGTCTACAAGACTGAGTAGGCATGATCTTCCCTTGACAAAACCAGACTGGGATGGATGCATTATCTGGAGGTTTGTAATATCATTATTAATCATTTCCATGATAATTCTTTCCATGAGTTTGCATATTTGTTTAGCCAGACTAATGGATCTGTAGTTTCTG